>NW_009234497.1:0-14187 GCF_000690835.1 Fulmarus glacialis | reverse complement strand
AATGGCACAAGCCGGATCCCGGTTTCCCCACGACGTGCAGGTATTCAGTAATTGCGCGGGTTCATGTAAGGAGGACACCGATGCCCGATGTTTCTCCTATTTCCAGAAGAAGATGCTCAGCGTGTCCTGCCTCACTGCAAACCAGCTTGTGTCCAGCTGCCTTTTTATAAAATGGAGCCCTGGCTATTAACTATTTTCTTCCCTCAGTGAACACAGCTATTAATTTCCAAATAGTTATCCATGATTTCCCCTCTAAAAAAGTGACCACATTGATAAATGTGCGTACTTTGGGCTTCACTGTGCAGTAAGGTAACTGAGATGTCATTTCTCCAAACTGAATTTGTTTTAAAACTAAACCTAAAATGGGGAACAAAAATCGAACAAAACTTTTACTGTCAATTTTCAGGAAGAAGGCCGCAGAGGTCTCTGATTTGTATTTGTCAAAGTGGAATCAACATGTGATGATGATTTTTATGGGATTTCCAAAAAGAGAATGCCCTTTCCCTATATAATTTATCGTTTCTGTGATTCATCAAAGCTTTTTGTCCTCCAGCATATGAGTGGTCACCTGTGATTTATGCACCAAAGGAGTAAGTAGATCCAAAATGGAGTAGAAAAAAGCGGCTTTGCTTGAAGTATCGCATCCAAACTCTTTGACTAAGTTGCTGCAGCAATATCGGAGCTGTAACACACCGCAAAGTTGCCGTGGGATTATGCGCTGATTTACTCAGCAATGTTATTTAGGGGGGGGGAAAAAAAGAAATCAGATCAAATCTGTGTAGTTACCTTAGCAACCACCAAACTGTCTTGTCTTTGTGCTCGCTGACAGGCAGGTCGGGCCAGGGCATCCCTGGTGCAAACCCTTGCACCCACCGCGGAGGGAGGCGGTCCCTGGGAGAGCTCATCAGCAGAGGGGTACCTGGGCTTCCCACCTTTCGGTATTGTCAGGGCGGTGCGGAAAAGGCTTTTATTTGCCTTGGCAGAGATTTCATAACTCCATCCCGCTCTGACTTTGGCAGTTTGCTTCTCATTTCAGATACCCTCTGTAATCTATTATGATATATAGGCCAGTCTTATTTCCCCCCCTCGCTCCAGCCTATGTCCTCTTTCTATTTAGGAATTAATTATGATGCTATCTCGTATAACTCATTAGTATCAATTAATTCTTTCCCTTTCATGATTTTATATAGCTAAATTAGATTGCCTCTTAGGAACTTAATAATCAGTATTGGACTCATTTAGACATATCTTTTTTCCCTTCTCCACCCAGTTTTACTTGGCCATGAGGATGCGGCGGCTGGAAATGCCCCGTCCCCTCCGGTGGGGAAAGGGCTGGTGTGATGGCACCACCGTGCCCCGTCTCCACCGTCCCCACCAGCTCCAGCCCCTCGCAGCGCTGCAAGGCTTGGCCTCCCCTCACCCATAATTCTGAATTTTAGCAGTCTTCTGTATTATTATTTATTTATTTTGGGGCTGCCTAAGATGTTAATCTTGCTTTATCAGAATGAATAGAAAATACCCTACTTCTAGCAATTGGCCAAATCATCGTGAATTATCTTCCCCTTAAACTCGCCGCAGGGACAGAGAGAAACGTCGAGGGAGATGTATGTTCTCCTCGTTCATCTTAGTGGAGTGTTAACTTTGAAATCACAGCATTGCTGGCATTCACATGTCCGTATTTAACTGCTTCACTGCTTACTGGCACATCGCATCCATTCAGGGAAAAAAGCAGTAATATGATTGAATATATCTGGCAGGACCTGATATTCCCACTCATTTTGAATCTGATCCAGCAGCAGCAAAGTCAATTAAATAACAAGTTTTCTCCGGCAAAATGAGTTGCAAAATGCCCCCAGCTGCATGATCTAGGAAATACACCTTGATTTTACTAATTGCCATGCCTGTACCTCGCCGTGGCAGCATCTGAGGCGGCTTTGCATGACCCACTTCATGTATTTCACATAACCGAGCCCGGGCTGGGCTGGGTTATCCCCCACCGCGGCGCGTTAGCCCAGGCTGAGCCGCGTGCTGCCGAGTGGGGACTGTGGGCAGGGGGTGGCGAATGTTGAGTGGATTTGCCTTGTTTAAAACATCAAACGTCATCTGCCTCCCTTCGGCAAGGCGATGCGCCGGGTGCTCCTGCGATCAGCCAGGGAGAGTGCTGGGTCTCAGCCTTTCGCTGCAAATAAAGGCCAGGCTGTTGCAGGTGCAGGTTAGCTTTAGCGAGACAGCAAAATGCAGCCTAAAAAGCAGAATTTCAGGAGATCAGCCGGTGTCATTTTAGAAAGCTGCTGCCTCGCCAGCCCAGGCTGAAACCAAACCATCCCGGCAGCGGCACCGAGCAGCCGTGCTCCGCTTTAGCGCAACACAACCATCAAAAAGTTGGAAATTTTTTTAAAGATGGAGCTAAGAGCAAAAAAAAAAAAGCAATGTTAGATGAATTACTGCAGGCACGTGCTTGCAGATGTGTACATATAGTAAAGAAGGATGATATTGGATCTTCTTTACGTCACCTGGTACTGGAAAAGTATTACCGAAAGAGGTACCCCATTGCAGAAAAAGTTGGCCAACATTGCTTCTTCCTACAGCAGCTTTGGGAGAACCCCGGGTGCTCCCCAGAGGGACTGCTGGAAGTGGCTGTATTGATCCCAAATTTTATTGTTTCCATATTCACTGCCAGATCAAACAACGAAGCCAGCGACAGGGAGAGGCAACAGGAGGGGTCTGCAGGGAAAGCAGACATACACAAAGCGTTTTTAATAAGTAGCGTAAGGAGTGTAATTGCTAAATCCCAATTAAGGCAGATATGGGTCAAGCGAAGGAAAAAGAAGGGTGGATTTTGTGAAAGGAGAGGAAAAGTCAAAAGGCTGAGGCTCATCGGATAACTTTATTTCTGAAAACATTCAGATTTGCAGCCTCCTCCTCCCGCCGCTCCCCCAGCGCCCGGCCGCTCACCACCCCTGCCCCGGGCTCCCGGCCCTGACCCCTGCTTCAGGGGGACGGCAAGGGAGAAAAAGGAAGGAAAAAAGAAAAAGGGGAGGAAAAAAAGCAACACAAAACTTTACCAGGAGGACAAAAAATTTTTTTTTTTAAAACTGCAGGTCTGTTTCCCTCAAAATTTTAAAAAAATTCAATCTAAAACCCATTCAGGATGGCTTTCAAACATGATTTCCACTAAAAATGAGGGAAAAAGTGCTGTCTGAGCTATCCTTTTTTTTTTTTTCCCCCCAAAGCATCTGCTTATTCTCCTAAGGAGAGATTATTCTCATTATCAACAAATTTTAACTATTATTGTTCAAATCTAGGGGGTTTACTGGATATGCACTTTCTTTGGCTAATCAGGGAGCTACCAGTATTATTTCATCTATTTACATTAATGTACGCAATTATATTTCATAATCTGATTACGTGTTTTATATCTTTATATGGATGAAAATGCGGAATGTTGCGTTTCTTTTTTATTATATGAGTTGTCAAGTTCTTTTTGAATGGAAATAAGAGTTCAGTAACGCTGCGGTGAAAATGGCATTAATTTCATCAGCTAAATAGACTTACCAAAAAGTGCTGGATGCAAAGGAAAGGAGCATGTTTCTCTACACATGTTCTGCACCTGAAGTTAATAAATTATGTCAATAAAGTTAACATGCAAAGGAGATATTATTATCTATAGTAAAAAAAAGGAATAGATTGTTTCTGATCATCACATCCTTCAAGATACTAAAACCAGCAGATCTTATCCTTTCAAATCTATTTTTATTCATAGATAGGGAGAGGAAAACACATTTTCTGCTCTTCCAACTTCCAATCATGTTTTCAGTTTTGAGTGAATTAGTCATTGACCTGAACCAGCTGAATACATTGAAATGAAAAAAACCCCACCCTCTCTGCCGTTGCTGAAATTGCTGTCACCAGGTTTATCACTGCAGCAGGCTCTGACTGCAGGTGCTGAGCTGGTGGCTTCTGCCGGCTCGGAGATCTCAACCGCTTCGCAACGCTCTCAGAAAGTATCTTCGACCTACGACTGTTTTGCATTTACTCTGATCTATTTATCTAAGTGGCCTTGGTCTCCTTCCCATGGCAGCCCTCTGTGCTGTCCCAAGCTGACGGGTGCAATGCCAACCCCAGCCCGTGGTGGGTCCACGCACCTCGCCTGAGCCATGCCCGTCTGTAATCACCCTTTGGTAAGAACTACTTTATTTTTGCAGTATTTTATCGATTTTATTCATCTGGTATGAAGTCAGAGGGGCACAAGTCACCCACGTGCGCGGTGGTCTGTGCCTGCAGGTGTCAGTCCCCACCAGCATCCCCCTGTCTCAGATCACCACCGAGGCGGCTCACCCTGGCCTTGTCCTGGCTCACCAGCACCAAAGCTTTCCTGGTTAGGGGGTATTATAGACTTGCAACTCATAAATACTTAATCTTCACATTAAAAATGTGGGGCAGAATAGCCGTCTGACAATGAAAAGGCTTTCTCTTTTGATCATGATGTCAGAATAATGTAGGACAAGGTGCTTTTTTATTAAGGTAAAGAGAAAATTGAAAGTGAAGATAGAAAACAATGTAAATTTGACCTGGAGGATTTCCAGTTGTGACTGCTGAAATGTTTATTTTAGCATCCAAACCTGGTCTTTCTGCTGTCGCTTCTATTACTGTAAGAGTGCAAAGTACAGGCAGTTCACACAAACCAGAATTATTTATGTTGGCTTCCATTAAGAACAGAAAATTTCAGCGTAGAAACAAAAAAAATCTTTATTTTCCCATCTTGGACTCAAACCATGGCATCCCTATAGCATGAAACTGCCGAGTCCTTGCCCTTGCTTTGCCAGCTCTGGCAAACTGGCCTGAAAGCCCATCGTCTTCTGTATGGACTCATGGCAGATGAGGCCGTTCAAAGGGCACCACCCTCCCCATCGCACGGTTTGGGAGAACAACTGTCCTTCTGATAATGTTCCCATGGGTTATTTCCATAATATTTGGAGGCAGCACCTGGAGAGCATGAGCAGATTTGCTCCTGTTAACTGCTTCCCAGGCTAATTAAAAAAAAAAAAAAAGTTTAAAATGGTTTATTACAGATTTCTGCATTTACATCAGTAATGTAAATGTGTAGCTAATTGCTCTACTGTATATTTTCATTACTTTTTGAGCCATTCCAGTTTCTTGGTCGTGGCATTTTACAACTATCGAAAGCAGAGCATTTTGGACATCTTTATGTGTAATACCGTAAAGAGGGTTTTTCAGGACACCATTTGTCTCTTAAAAATGCTGCTCTCAGTCTGTATTTTCACTGTGCTCAGGACAGGTCCCTCCTCAGGGCTGAGCTGCTGAAGAGTCTTAACAAGTCCCTGGCCCGGGACGTGCAGCTCTGGAGCAGAGACTAAGGTGGGCAAGGAGGGCTTGGCTTAGACCTCGGTAAAGCAGCGAGTCTGCAATGTTATTTCAGCAGGCTAGAGCCCGTAAAGACTGGTTTAGAGCTGAAAACTAAAAGGCTTGTGAGTACTTCCCCCATGAAAAACATTGTTCCTTTCTTTTTATGTTTTGATAAACAGTAGGACTTTCTGTAAGGCTCCTGGACAGCAGGATGGGTCTCCCATCCATACTGACTACATATGACACCCACTGCAAACCACAGCGAATGGGTTGGCAGAAACAAATACAGCATGGAAAGAGGGTAAAGCATGTCTCTGCCAGGCTCCCCTCTCCATCTTACCTGGGGTCTGGCTCCTTTCTCTTGCAGAAGGAGAGAATAGTAGCTCTTGCTTGTAGATGTCACTGCTTGGTTTGCTGACCTGCTGTAACGGCCTTGACTTCTTATTCAACGGAAACATAAAGCCAACAGGAACCATCCTGCGAAATGGCATCCAGGGGGCAACGCAGCCTTTCGGCAGCTCGGCCTGATTTGGGATGCAACGTGGCAGAAGCACCAAAACAAGTACCTGGTCCCCCAGTTATGCAGGCATGGCACCGTGGACCGAAAATAAAGCAGAACTGAATGAGAAACACAGACGCTGATCAATGGTTGAAGACCTCTGCCCTTGCAAGAAAACCCAAACCATTTTTATCTGGCATCCTTCTCTTATTAGAGTGTTTGATGAAGATTTTGTCAGTCAATTTAACTCCTAAAAAGTTCAATAGCAAGTTTCTTCTATTTTCCTTCCTCCTCATTCAATTAAAAAGACTTATTCTATTGCTTCTGCAAGCACTTATCACTGATACTACCATGATGTGACTGAGTAATGATGAGTTGTATTACAGGGTAGTGTCAAGACAGAGAGTGGTGCCGTGGGGTGCAGGAGCTGCTGTGGGGCTGTGGCCTCCTTGCAGACAGCACTCAACACTCCACCCCACTGCGCTTCCTCCACCCCATCCCGTTTTCTGATGTGGAACAAACTTTGGGTCTGTGCCCTAACACCAGTTCTCTTGATAACTCTGTTTTACCCTTTTCTGCAGACTTTCTTCCTTTCCTACTCCCCTCAGGTCATTTAACTAATGGGTTTTGTATCCAGTCACTTGTCTTCAAGCTCTTTGACACGGCAAGACACAGGTTTTATTACAGCTCTTCCACTACTGAATTCCTCGTCCTCCTCAGCAGGAGCTGGACATTGGCTGTATGGACCTCCTAGGTTTTGTTTCAGCGTTGTGCCTCTTCAGCTTCCTTAAAACTTGGAAGGAAAGGTGGTAACCAGGAATTCTTTATTTTACAAAGAACCTATGATTTCCGTTTCACTGATTTCCAGGAAGGAGGGAAGCCCTAAGCCCGTTCAAAGTTGCTCTGCCTGCGTAGCACGGGCATGCTGTGGCACACCATGGTCTTGTTCTAGCATTTATCCAAAGATGTACCCAATTGCTGTTCCCATTTTAGGCCATGCTACACGCTAGGTACATTTTGGAAACCTTTGTTTCCAAATTAATTTATGCTCAGTGTTTTTCTCACACAGAGCATTTCTTTGTTTAAATAAGTGTCTAAATCTATGAAGTCACTTTGCGTTGGGCCCCTACTGCTGCCATGCCCACCCCTTTCTGCCTTTAACCTGCTGAGTGACATGGCTCAGGTGATTTGTACAGAGACTGTGGTCGATGGTCCTCACCCACGGACCTGGCTTCACCCCTTGGTCCATCAGAGCTTCTGGCTGGTCCCTACCCGCTGCTTGGCCTTTGCTAATTTGTCCAGGCTGGGTCTTAAGGGATGAAGTAAGTGGGGGGGTAGTCTGGGAGAAATCTTGGAAGTCCTTTTAAAGATACTTTGGATATTGCAGTGTTTGTTGCATTCAGGACTTGCCCTAAAATGAGACACATTGATAAACCAGAAAGACGAAGAAGCACTGTGGAAAAAATTTCTGTGGCATGGCTCCTACCTTCTTTAGCTTTTATTTTCCTTTTTTCATGTAGCTACACTTGGCCTGCCCAAATAGCCTTGTGAGATGGTTATTAGAGGTTGTTTGTTTATTATTATTTTTACACATTACAGTTTCAAAGTACTTTTGTGTCTGTGGAGCAAAGCCCACAGCAATTATTTCTTTTTCTTTCTTTCTTTTCTTTTTTTTTTTTTTTTTTTTTACATCTTGGGACTCGAGCTGTAGTATGGAGGAAAGTGGTGATTGCAGCAGAACCGGCACACAGGGACCCCCCTTGAAACCTCTCTGGTGACCCAGCACCTCCCACCCCACCGGCCGGAGTCACCGGTGCCACAGGGCGCTGAGGCTGGCTTGGGAGGTGACTCCACGTCCCGGTGCTGTCCTTCACCTGGCGAGGATGGACCTGTGGATCTGAGCTGTGATGGCCAGAGCCCAAACCGCCCGGGAAAGCAGTGCTGAGCTGCAGCGTGTTGCCCCCAGCACCCTGCACCTCCGCTGCAGCACCGCGCTGCCCGCCGGCACCGAGCCACCGCAGAGGCAAAGCCATCTCTGAGCACAACAGAACTGCACAGCGCAAGGACAGGTATCATTAAATACAACTTTATTGGGTGTCATTGTACAATTTTTTTTCACATCTTCCTCTTTTCTTCTCTTCATCTTCCCCTTGGTGTCTCCATTCTATGTGTCATTGTAGATACAGGGCAACTTTAAAGTTTGTTGGCCATATTACCGAGACCAATTCCAGCCTTAGTTTCCTTTTTTTTAGTTGGATTTTTCTTTTTTAGATTTTACACAATAAGCAATCTGTCATTTTTGCCTGGTTGGAGAAGAGCAGCTTTCAGATAATTTCCTTGCACCCTTGCCCGGAGGGTGACCCCACTTGGTCTGCTCTGGCCGTAGTTGCTGCCTTTTGTTACAAAGTCGTTTCTTAAACAGTTTAATTTATCTCAAGGTAAATGCAAAAAAAGAGTCACAAAGCAACTGAAATCCTCTAAAAACTTTGTGGGCACCAAAAATGTACCATTTTGTGACCAATTAACTGCACCCTTTTTTCATGGTGCCCTTTCAGTACTAGTACAAAGTCAATAAAGAGGAAACAAAACCTTTACAGTACAACTGTTACTTTGTTAGAACGTGTAAGAAATCAAAAAGTCACGACTATATAGCCTTTATCGCTAACATCGTATTTCAACTGGCCAAACTGCACTAGCAATATTACCAGCTGAAATGGGGCACCAGACCAGGAGGTCTCAAATCCTCCATCGGTTAATTTTGACCTGAGCGCTGAGAAATAACATTTGATATCTTGTAACAATGAAATTTAGCATTATGTAAGAGAAAAAGAGAGAGCTGGGGTTTAATTATTTAATTTATATAATTTAAAGTTCTAGTCTAGTTCATTTTATTTAAAACTTTAGTATTTTATGAGGTATCTGAGTAAAGATAATGATCACTTTTTAAATGATACACACCAACTTTTGGAAACTTTTTATTACTTGTGGGACTTGGAACGTTCCTCCTTCGTATGCTTTTGTAGAGATTGTTTGCATACTCTGACTCCAGACTGGGTGCTTTCTCTTCCTTTTCCTGTAAAACTTAGGGCAGTACATTGTATAATGACAAGTGACCAAAAAAAATCAATTTGTAATCTGATTTGAGGGTTTTGATTTCCTCTGATGAGTTTAAATTTCATTAAAAGCAACCTTATTCGAACATAAAAGAACTCCTTGAAGGGTAAAACAGGGAATTGTCTCAAAGAGTATAAAGAATCTAAACTCTTTTGTGCTATTTATTCACGGCATTAATTGCGAGGTCCAACAGGCAGTGTCGGTTGGCAGATGCACCGTTATCGGCCCCGCGATCTGCACGAGGAGGGGAAAAAAAGCACAAGGGCTCACATTCAAAAATCGTTCTTTGGCGTATTGACACTTTAGTTATCAACAGCCCTTATTATCTGCTTAGCGGCGGATCGCAGCTTGCTGGTGACATAATAAGCTACAAATCACTGATGGGGCCTTTCTGCATTCTCCTAATTGTGTGTATTCTCTAGAAAAAAATTATCGTTGGGCCTCTTGTCTTGATGAGAAATTGACATTTTCTGGTGGAGCCTGGCGAGCGCTATGTGGGGAGATAAGACTTATAGTTGTTTTAAAGGAGTGCAGCCATTCTTTCAGAGGCCTCTTTATTGCTCTAGTTGACCCACTTGATGAGTATGGATTTCATGAGGTCTTTTTCAGCATTTGAACTATAAAAGGTTCAGAATGACACCACCCCTTATAGACAAAAGATAACCTTGCCCTTTGAATATATTGATTCTTTATTAACTAGGCTGTTTAATGCAATGAAATGAGGCATTAGATTGAAGCCTATTTCAAGTGCTTTGAATAATCTTTAAAAGCTTGAAAGACTTTAAAAAGCTGCTCTGCAATAATTGGCATATACTTTTAGAGACTCTATTCCTTCATTTTGATTAAGGAATTTTTATCCTCTTCCTATGTCTAAACTCGCTATAAGCTGACACAACATATTTTCTCGCCAGGGCTATTACCAAGTTACAGATAAGGATGTGTCGTAGGTGGTGGATTGCTCTAGGACTTGTCATTCCTAGCACAAAATGTATGGGTTTTCTTCTTTTGTATTTTCTTTGCATTGAAAGTTAGACGAAACATTTTGATGCTCATTATTCAAACCTTTGAAATAAACCTAAAAGGAAAAGCGCCAGTAGGCATCATGAAGACTTTCATCCCCATAAACCATCTTATTTTTTAGTGGGATGCATCTGATTATGCCGCCGTTTAAACATGATGCACAGATACATACTCAAAGTGGAACAATTGTCCATGCATAATAATAAGAATCCAAAATGCTCTATATTTTTAACAACTGTTTTCATCAAACAAAAAAACTATGGAAATACTGGAGAAGAAAGGAAACATAGTTAAATATCCCGGTTTTCCGTCTTTGTGAATTGTGACTACAGTAAGCTGCACCTTCTCACCACACTCCATCACTTAACTGCTGAAACACGGGGCGACGAAGGAGAGACTCAGGCATACGGCGTGTCGTTTGGCAGTATATACACATAGACAAGCACACACATTTACTTCAGAGCTCGGAGTTTCTCAGTGCCCTCTCGAAGTTGCCAGCAGCGCTCTGGCAGAATCAAACTCGCGTAACGAACTCCCTGCTTTACTGGGATAGGCGCTTGCGTTGCTCTGCCTGCTGCGCACGGATTCCTGTACAAATACCCTTTTTCTGGTGGCTGTGGTCGCACACAACGATGCAGGAACACACGTGGTATCTGGGGTGGGGAACTCAGACCTGTACCTCAGGCTTAGCATTGTAATGGTTTCCCCCAAAAACACCCTCCGACTAGGAGGCTGAGTCGTGCCCACCTCGGTATATTTATATTTCATTGTATGTACATTGCACGTACCACAGTCCAGAGGCTGAAATATTTGTGTTCAGTATTATAATCAGCAAAAGCATTTGCTTCCTCATCAGCATTTAAAAGACGAGTACGTCGACCTTCGGTGTCAAACCGCTGCATGGAAAATCTGGATTGTGCTCTGTTTAAAATAACTTTTCCTGTTTACAGACTTTCACAATATGATATTAAAATAGAAAAAAAAAAAATACTCTACTTTACAAAAAGGGTGTCTAAAGCACAGTTTTGGTTAAATATTTCACCAATGCTGAGCAACAAGTCATTGCCGGGCTGCGGAGCAGAGGTCTCCTCCCTCGCCATCCTCCTCGGGGGCTGCCTGGGCTGGCTATCCTGGCGCACCGAGAAGCCCGCGTCAAGATTGCGCTTTTTCTTAACCACGACATAACTTCGAATTCTGGTATTTAGAAATGAAACCCCCAGTGTTGCATTTTTTTGTTTCGTGTTTAGTCACTTTTTTAATAACCAAACCAGATAAAATTACTAAAAATGAAATTCACAGACAAGAAATACTTTAATTAAATATTGTGTAAAATGAACATTTTTTTATACAGTTAAATATATGAAAAAATGTACAGATAAAACAATCTTATTGTAGGGTCTTTAACAGTAAAATCTACCATTTAGTGAAGCTTTCCGTCTGGAGACAATGAAGCAATGAGTGCATTGACTAAGTAATCTAAAACACAAACAGATTGCATTTATGAAGAAACTTGCAAACTTTCTTAACATGTACACGTGACCTCTTCTTTAGAGCAAAACCTTACTTAGACAAAATATAACGGAGGCAATTCAGTTCCAAAGTGACTTCTCAGGCTTTTCCACTTAGCTAAGCCTTAGTCGTTATCACAAAGGAAATGCGCGCGGCATTTATCAGCTGTGATACGCTGCATCGTTCTTTTAAACCCTTTAATAAATGCTTTACTAAAATGTGCATTTTTGCCCAGAAAGAAAAAAAAAAAAAAATGATCCCTCCTTTTTGGTTAAAACTTTAATTCTGCTGCAGTTTGCAACATGTTTTGCAGTGCTGCGCTTGCAAACTATTTAGTGCAAAGTAAAAAAAACTCCACGTTTCTCTCTATGGATTTGGCACTAATAGCCACGATATGCGACGGAGGTCATTCCAGTTTAAAAAGTACAGTCATCTACGGGTCTGTTACAAAAAGTTCCATAAAAAAACCAATAAACCTAAATAAACAAACCCCAAACAGTTAAAAATTATGCATGATCCTGATTTCACGTGAAACCTTTATCTTTTTTAAACAGTGCAGGGTTCGGGAGAATGCAGAGTGCAGCAGAAAATAGACACATAAAGGAGTGATATAATTGTACACCGGGTTTGTGCTTTTTTTTTTTTTTTACACCAGAAATCATCCAAATGAAGTAGTGATTAACAATTGTGGTGTAAGCCTGTGATAAAACAGCACAAAAGTTCTTCAAAGAAGTTCACTTTTAAGGCATCAGAGAAGTTAATGTGGCAAACGTTTTAATTAAAACATCAGAAGTGAATTTATTTTAAACTTTAGGCCTCTGAATTTTTCCAGTAAACACAGTTCAGCTATGTGGCAAAGTCATGGGTGGCAGCTAAAAATGACTTTTTACAATCTTTAAAAAAAAATTTAAAAAATTTTAAAAAGGAAAAAAAAAGAAAAAAAAAAAAAAAGAAATGCAACCACAAAATAGATTCATCTTTTTTGTGGCTGTATCACATGCACATATTCTACTAGTATTCATTACAGCCATGTGGCACAATTTTGATTTGACTATACAACAAACAACTTTTTTTTCAAAATTATTTGTTCTGATAACTTAAAAATAATATAAAAATAAACAATGAATTTGACTTTTCCTCAAAAATAAAAAAAAAGATGGAAAGTCTAAATAATAGCAACTTTATGAAGTACAAATGAAATGTACGGACACTAATTTATTTAAAAGAAAAACATGAAGGCAACGGTTCTTGGCTTAATGCTATTCTCAGCATCACAATACCAGGCCATGACAAAAACCAATACATACAAGAAAAAAAATGATGAAAAGCAATATACAAAATTTCAAAGATAAATACAATATTTATAGTTGATATGTTACAAAATAAATTCCCTTAGTGACTGCAAGTGTTTATGTGAAAGAAAGTGTTGCAATGAATAAGACTATTTTATTCCTTATAGGCTTCATAAGGAATAAAATTTGCTTTTCTAAATATTTAAGTGGATCTGAAAAAAATTGAAGACAAGTGTATAAATATTTAGCTACAACTTTGGCAAAATCACAAAAGTCTACAATTTTATAACCACATACAAAACACATTAGGGAAGAAGGATCTAGAAGTCAAAAGGACAATTTTCTGGTACAAGAAACATAGACTTCACAGTAGCCTAAGAATGCAATAGTATACAGTGCTAGCAAAAGTTGAAAAAATGTTGCAGATCACACTTGCTTAACAGGAAGCTCTAGCAGTGGAAGTATATTTTTTTTTACCAACAGACAGTAGCAATTTTTTCTCTGTCAGTGTGCTTGTTGAAGGCAAGAGAATTCAATATCAAAGTTACAATTTCTAACTACAATAAGTTACAAAGTTCCATTTCATTAAGATGAAGTTAAGCAATGATAAACCCTCCCGCGCCCACCCCCGTGCCCCGGTTTTTGTTTTTCTAATCATATATTCATCCTTTTTTTTTTTTTTCCAGTTTGATGGCTCATAACCTCCTTGGCCCCCTTTTTTCCACCACAAAAAAATATTTCACATTATAGAGATACACAACCATTGTGAATCTAGTTATGAGTACAGAAAAATGTTCGGAGGCATTTTTCATCAGTGTTTCATGATAATCAAAATGGTGCATCCACAAAGTTTCTCCCAACACATAGCAAGTACTAGACATAGCCAAGACGTAATCAGAAACTTTATACAAAATAGGCGTCGCTTTTTCCTTATTCTTCAGGACTGAGAAATGTGAAAATATGAGAAAAATTCAGTCAATAAAATGGAATTGTTCATGAAGAAGTAGGTTGTTTGCATGTAGATTCTTAATAGTTTAAATAAAATCTTTAAACAAAGTCTTTTTTTTTTTTTTTTTTTTTGTAGCATTTCGATTTGTTGCTGATTCTGTGTGAAGATACTGTTTCCATCAGCATGTCTTAATATACTAAACTTGTCCCCTAAGCCCATCCTCTGAAGCTTGGTGCTACGGTAGGTAAACAAAAGTGACTTTACATTGGCGGGACTACAAGCCCAGACATAGCTAAAAGAAAAAGAGAAGAAAAAAATCAGCCGTTATTAGCACGCTTGTGTAAGGCACATCTGGTTCAAAGCCACCGCGATGCTCAGCACCGCCGGGAGCGGGGCAGGGCGGGCGGCTGCAGACCCGGGCTCCTCCACGCCGCGCC
>NW_009234496.1:29001-44017 GCF_000690835.1 Fulmarus glacialis | reverse complement strand
CAGTATCATTATCCAGAGTTGCTATTTCAATGAATAACCAAGTGCAGACGAACCCTTAGGCATAGTGGAAAGGGGCCAAAATGGGGCCCAGAAGCCGTGTGTTAGTCTCCATGGCTTATTTTTAGAGTTAGGAGAGAAAGGAAACAAGAACAAATGTAAAATCTTAATGATAATCAGTGTAAGAGAGAGGTGTATTCCTTGTTTTAAAGTGTTGTGCTTTGGTATTGCCCCCCAGCGTGCACTCACTGTACACGTAGGACTGCATACGTACGCTCATGAGCTCTGCGGGGTGCCTGAGATTGACCTAGACAGTTCAAATTTGCCATGGGTAGATTTTCAGGTCCAGGGGAGAGATTATAATCTAGTGAGAGCCCAGGTTGCCCAAGTACATCATGGCTTTTCGTGGTGTCACCTATTGGGCAAGAAGCAGACAGGGCTAAAGCTCCCCAGCCTTGCGTCTAGACAGACCCAGCAAGTTTAAACGCATACATATACCTGTGTATATGCACATATATGCATACACCTCTCTCAAGCAGAGAGCAGAAGATAAGACTAAACAGATCTGAATATAAATGTGGTATCCATATAGGCTTCAGTGGGAGGAGGGTCAGTATCCCCTAACACTGGAGCTGGAGCAGTGCGCCTCTGTGCACAGTCCATCCAGACTGTGAGGAGTCATGCAGATCCCTAGGAAGGCTGCAGCCTTACAGACAAACCATGCCTGGTGACAAGGTGGCAGTCTGACTCTCCGCTTGCAAGCTAAGGCAATTAATTGCTAAACCTCCCCAGTGTGAAGGAAACCTGAGCATCTATTGAGGCGTGGGAATTTACGAGGAGATAGAATACACCTTTGCGATTTTTATGACTTTAAAGTGAATCCCATTATTCTGGGAGGGGGTGATTTCTAATCAATGATTTTTGCTGATCTGGGCTAGGTTCTACTTTATTTACAGAAGAATAAAACGGAGATCCACACTGCCCAGCCAGGACTTCCTTGATCAGCACTCAGTCCAGCGACCAGCTCCAGCAGCTGCGGTGGACGCTGACACCTAAGAGCTACACGAAAACGTGAAATTAAACAAAAGCAATTAATAGTTACCCAGGGAATTTGCTTGGCTTAGCCACTGTATGACTTAGATTCAAAAAATGACCCATTGTGAAGATCCACTTTGACAGCCCGTGCTGGGACCAAGTCTGCTCCTAGGTGCGTAGTGCTCAGTGACAGAAGCTGCCAAGCTCTACTTTTAAAACAATAATACCTAAGGAATGGTATGACTAAGAAACTCCTGTTAATGTATACTGTCTTGCAGAGAAGAAATCGTTCATTTCTGAGAAGAGCACCAGGTTCAGCTGGAGGTGGCCAACAAGAGTTCATTTGAGACCAAACCATTTGGGCACTCCTCTCTAGGTGAGTGGTTTCAAGACCTGGGGGATGACTTTCTGTGTTCCAGAACACTTCTAATAATACGGCAGGAGGCCTCACTTCTATTGAAGAAGATTTCCCTCATTTTCAGGGTGTTTCCAACCATTTCTTGTCATCGTTGAGCCCTTTCTCTCACTTCTGCCACCAGGAGAAAGGACAAATGGCCCTGAAGTAAGGGTGGTCTCAACTATGTCATCATTTATCCATTTCTAGAGTCCACCACATCTGATGGTACAGTCTAAGGTGTGTGGTGAGACCCTCGTGTGAAGTGCAGCCCATCAGCCCCCGAAGTACTTGTCTGTCAACTGCCGACCCTAGGAATGCAGAAGAAAACCAGGCAGAAATGCCTCTGAGGATGCTGGCCGGAACCGCAGCACCTTTGCACGGTTGTGAAAAGACACAGTATCAGCACTGCTTCAAGGTGCCGTTCCTGTGGCAGCAGAAGAGACGAAGCAGGGAGCCAAGACTCCTTCTGCGCCATCCTTCTTGCCACATCTCTCCTCACCTAGTGCCCCAAGAGGTGCAAGCAGAGCCAGAGGCTGCACGTGAACCGAGTTACCTCACTTTCCACTCTGACGTGAGCATTTTCGCAGAAGCTGACCCCTGAGCAAAGCTCAAAGGAGGGCGATGAGTGGTAGCATAGCCTTGTAACTGGTGCAAATGAGCACTGCTGATCCCAGATGTTTAAAAATTGCAGGACCCAGCAGAATAATATAATTAGCTAGAAAAATATCAGGAGATTAAAATAAAGCTTGGGCTCTTTTTAGTTGCTGTCTCATTTTTCGACCTTTAGAGCAACATTCAAGTTTTATTTTCTAGCTTTTCTTCACATCTGTGACAAGTAGAAATATACTCTTATTTTCTCTTTTTTAAAAAAATGAAGAAAACTACACTGTCATTATTTAAACCCCTGCCTCATCATGAATAAGGTGAGATTCAGGATCAAATTCTGAGAGGGGTAGGAAATGCCCTTCTCGCTTGTCATGCCTGCAGGCCACCCTTGCAGCAGAGCACTGTCACCTGTGCTTTCACACTCTTCTTACAGTTCCTCACCTTTCCAGGTAAAAAGCCAAGCACCTGTACTGTGGCCTCATGAACTGAGATGATGGGCAATCCACATAACAGAAGAGAAACATTCCCCGTCTCGAGTTCTATGATGCAGAGGTTTATTCCTTTGTCTCTCCCACCTCCTCACTGACTGCTCCTTTGAGAGTCTGCAGGATCCAGCTGGGCTTTCACAGCTGGAAAGAGGTGTGGGCTGCAGGCAAAACCACCATGCTGTCCAAAATGACTTTACTGCTTCTTGCACGAGCAATGCATTGATTTTGTTTCAAAGGTTTCTTTCTAATAAAATGAATGTCAGTAACTATAAATGCTCTGACAAAATGTGACATATTCAGCATCATAGGAGCCAAGCTCAATTAGGCAAGAGGGAGGCTGTTTTGCTTTTATTTGAGAACAGCAGAAAGAGAACAGGAGGTGGAGAGCTGAAACATGCTCCTGTCTGGGGATGAACGGTGCACAGCATGGGGAAGGGGGAAGCTAAAAGATTGGGATTATGATGTGTGAATTTTCTGAGCTGGGCAGTTATTCGCTGACCTTTTCCACCAAAGCTTCACTGTCATTAAAGGACACCCAATTAGGATGTGTGGTGAGGCAAATGTATTCTCAGACTTAGAGGACTGTACTTGCTTAGGAGCATCATCCTTATATTCAAGATATTTAAAGCAGCGGTGATTAAAGCCACCAAAAATAAAGCTACCACACATTCCACTGTATGATGTTATCTATCCTCAAGTTTGGGGGCCATACTGAGACATTTCAAACACACCAGAAATTATATATATAGGGAAGTCCTGTAGGATTTCACTGAAATTCATGTTTTTATAGGCTTTTGAACCACTCTGTAGAATTTAGTAGGGACCCTCCTCTGCAGAGTGGGGCAGTGGAGGTGGCATTGAGATGACATACTGCAGCTGTCTCAGGGAGAGAAATGCTGGTTTTACTGGCATTACTGGCATTGCAGGCTGGCATTGCTGAATCTGCCAGAGATGTTTCTGGACCCAAGAAAAATGTATGTGTCTTCTTCCTGCTTGACAGCATGCTGTGCTGAAAGTTTCAGGGCAGCGATGGTTGCAACCAAAAGTGTCACAGAATGGGGGCTTACAGAGGTGCTCAGCCAGAGGCAGGGTTTGGTGCAGATGGGAGCTGGCTAAGCAAGAGGGGCTCCCAAAGCTGCAGTAACATCTGGCATCGTGGGTACAGGAATAGCTATTTTCAGATGACAAGAAAACTTGTTAAGGCAGCTTCAGCAACAGAGGATTTACAGGATGGAGGAAGTCTTGGTGCTGCTGAGCACCAGGCTGTACCCACAATGAGGACAGGAGGAGGATGTATTCAGCATGATGGAAACAAAAAGGAACAGGCCGTTGCTTAAACGTGCTCATTTTGTCCCGGGCAGGTGTGCCAACTGAGCAGCACTGGGTGCTAGCTCAGCTGGCAGCCCACAGAGCAGGGCAGAGCTTCGGGGGATGATGCCAGAGACCCTCCGTGGGGTGGAGAATGAACTGTCTTCATCTCCAGGTTTAGGTCCAAGCCCAGAGAGCAGTCCAGCCCTGCCTAAGTGTTATAAGGAAGGCAGTGCAGTTCCTTTATTGTAGCATAATTTTGGGTAAGAAACAGAAAAACCTCTTTTTTTTTTTGGCTCTCGAAAGCAGGCTGCCCATGTGAAAGGAGAGTGGTACTGGGGGTCTCTTTTAGGGTCTCTTCTGTGGGCACAAGCACGGCCAGGGTGCAGGTAGTCCCAAGTACGTGAGCTCAGCAGCACTGGGGAAAGAAGCCCACAGCGGGAAGCAGCAAAAGTGATCATGAGGGCCAATAATTCTTGATTTTGTTACAAGAGGATGCTGCTTCTCAGCCAACTTTCCCCCATTCAGTGAAACAGCCTGCGTTACCCTACTGAGTGTAAACAATATCAAGAATACAGTGGCTGCGTGCTTTTCACCTTTAGAGCCATTGCACTGAATTTACTCATTATAATTTTGTAAAGAGTGTGAAAGAAAAGTACTGCATAAAGTTGAAATCCGTTTCCTCTTAGTGCAGCGGATGCAAAAAGGTCTGTACTGGCAAGCCATGGGTGGTTCTTCATTTTTTCCACATGCCAAGTGAAAATAAGTCCTATTATTTTGCACAGGACTGTGGGAAGATTAAGAAAGGGTAACAATTAAATGGCTAGCTCCTGAACCTGCAACATGTTCTTCAAATGTCCAGAAGCTTCCTCAGTGGAAAAACAAGTAGCCAAAGAGGCAGCAACCCAGGGACACAGTCCTGATCAGCCTTACTGAACCGGGTGCTTTTTGCCCAGGCAAATAAACATTACTGGAGTCAGCATGACACCTCTCAAGAATAAACTTTGCCTTCATACAGGAAGATACTGGCAGATAAAGTTAGATTTTAGATAATCTTTTGCTACCTCCCATTCATTAAAACAATTTTCATACACTAAAAGGAGAGGGAGATGAGACACGGTATTGTGTGCTCATGAAATATACAAAACAGGCTCCTATTTATGATGCTAAATTGCAGTAATTTGTTACACTGAATGCCTTTGACAAAACTTTAAAATCTGAAGGATTAAAACCGAGGCAAACTTTCTGACAGCTGCTGCTATCTAAAGGCTGAGTCAGCCAATAGCAGCGTGTGGTGTTTTTGGGAGAGGATAACTTTAACCTGCACTGAAAAACAAATCTCCAGAATCGAGGGGAAAAAAAAAGCCCTTATTGATTTTTCACGCTGCCACAGCATGTTAATAATTCTGCTGAATAATGAAAGAGTTCATACCTGCTGCAGAAAGGAACAGAAATTCATACCCAGTGCTCAGCTTATCCAAAGTGCTTAAATCCAGCTTATCCAAGTGGGTTTAAGTCATTAATAATTACCACTACGCACCAACGAAATGATTGCCTCTGTTAGCACATGGTTTAGGAGGCTTTTTGTTTTTATACTGTGAAGGATATGATGTGAAAGGTACTTTTTAGGCAGAGCTTCGACGAGGGGTTGGGAGAACCCTGAAGAACCCCAAAATAACAGGAGGATTAGAAGAAGGCTGGAGGAGCGGGTAGGGAGCGGGGTGTTTTCAGACCCGCTGCAGCTCTCCGTCAATGTGCTCTGCTCCAGTCCACAATTATGCACAGTGGTGCAATTCTGTCACCCACCACTTTCCCATTCCCCAGTGTGTACAGCGTACCAATTACCTGTTGTGGTGACAGCGATAATAAATTTACTGTCACTTTAAAAAAAAGTGCATCAGAAAAAGGTTGTCAGTAAAAGTCCATGAAAAAGGCAAGGGAATTTGAAGTCTGGGAGGTTTTGTTAGGTCTCCTTCTTCCCTCCCCGCCCCCATCACTTTCTAGACATATATACACATATTTAAAAAGACGCACATTTTTTTCTGTCTGTTATCAGACATTTCAACAACACTGTTAACAATGTCAGCCCTGCAGGGCTAAATTGGATGAGACAATGAGAGAATCGGTCTACTGGTACAAACTGGCACAGTTCTGTTGAAATCAATGGACCTGTTTCAATTCACACCTGCTGAGCCTTTCTTTCCTCTAGAACTGACCCTCTCATTTCATACCTCCCATAGCGAGCAAAAGCGAGCAGGGGTTTTCTGCCCTGCCCTGGGAGGCCCTGCAAGCAGAGGCACAATAAAAGAGATGGCTCCCACTGTTAACAAATAACTGGTGAGCCCATTGCTTTTGGTGTTGGTGTCACTGCCTGATTGTACGCTGCCCTTATGCAATGGGGGCCCCGAGGCTGTTGCTCCTGAGGAGCTCATGCAGCTTAATGACTTCATATTTGCATTTTGGCGGCAGTAACAAACGTTAAGCCAGGAGGGCTCAGTCCCCTAGGTGCTGCACAAACGTGGTCTGGGGATTCGAGTTGCAGAATACCTTCTCTGTCATACCCACAGCTCTGCAAAAATTATCCAGTCTTCACTGACAAGCAATCCTCTTAGCTGTCAAACTCTGCCTCACTTGTTCAGCACTCAAAATTAAAAATCTTAAATAAAAGGGGTATTTTAGGAAGCTAAATGTATTCTAGAGATGAGAAAAGCTATTTTTATGTATTTAATTAGTCACACTTGATAGTAATAATAGCATTACTTGGATTATGCTATGTTATTAATATTATGCAAAATACTACATATCGGTTGTGACATTATCTTTTCTTTTTTATTGCTAGACCAGAATTTCACCAAACAATAATTTGTCATATAAACTCTTTTTTTCCAATTTTCTTTTTTTTTAATTTTACCTCTCTTATGTAAAGGCATAAGCGTACCCATTTTAGAGGAGTAGAAAGGAACAGAAATCCTGGCAGGAATCGACATGCCAGGCGAGGACCCCACTCTGGTTGGAGAACACCAAGCATGGCAGCTGGTGTTTTCTCAAAGGTGTTAATTTGCAAATACCATTGCTCAGCGCTGACCCCCCAAAAAGGGCAATGCATACACTAGTTGTCACTTTCATTATTACGGACTCAACCAGTTTAGCTGCAGAGAGGGTGGTAGTGGTGCGCTGGAGACCTGCTGCGCTGGGAGAAGAGTGCCAGCTGACACGGCAGGCAGCTCCTGGGGCGCGCTGGCTTGCTCAGCGTGCACGGGCCACTGCACTGCTGCAGCGTGCTAGAGGTGCCGGAGACACCGGCAAGTCCCTGGGTGGGCTGGGTGCCAGCGCCCTTCGTCGAAAAGCAGAGCGGCTGTTTGGAGCCACCACACGAGCAGAGGTTTTATTCCTTGCCTGTTGAGTTGCCTTAGGCTAAGGTCTGAGGCTGTAGGACATGGCTGCTACCACGAAAACATATCCCATGGGCGGTTCATTCATTTACCTGCTCCCATTTTTTTGGGCAAGTTGGAAGCCCTCGGTGCAGGACGCATGCAATGGAGGAGAAGGACACAGAGACAAACTCTGATTTGGCACCTGTGGCTCAGGCGGCGTGATGCCCTATGCCTGGGGAGAAGGTGCCTGCCCCAGGCAGGGGTCTCCCCATCCCATGGGCACCCACCACGGGCGGTACCAGGGGCTTCGTGTGCAAACGTCTGAATGGGAGCCAGGGACATTTCCTCTGATCCTCAGACTCCAGCCTTTGAAACACCAGATCACGTCAGTCCTCCATGTCACACCACAGTGTATATGTGCCAGCACTGTCTGGGGAGCTTCCACCAGAATTAATAACAGCGGACTTTGGTTTTCATGGTGTTTAGTTTAGCATTCAGCCCTCTGTTCAGCAAAAAATATCTCTCTTCTTTCTCAGAAGTAATACTTGTTAGTTTAAATAGATCTTTATGCCCTTGACCTAAGATTTTAGTTGTATTTTTGTCTCCTTACTAAGGCAGCCATCCTCCCTGCAAAGATACATTTGCCCCACTTAGTGGGGTGGATCCCATCTCTCCCAAGTAGATGCTGATCTCCAAACAGAGTCCCATGGTCCAAAACCAAACCCTGTTGCTCACAACCAGCTGTTGGCAGGCAGTGCCAATGCCCTCCTCCTCCTCACACCCTCTATCCTTTCTGACAGGACTGAGAACATCACCTGGGTCCCCATGCCCCTGACTGTCACCCCCAGAGCTCAGTAGTACCTTTGATACTCTCCAGGTTGCCCCAGCAATATCGTTGGTGTCCACATGTAAGAACATCATGGAGTACTAGTCAGAGTGTCAAGCAAACCTCAGTGGTCTCCCCACAACATGCCAGATCCGCGCCCCCAGCAAGCAGCAAACTTCTGTAGAGAACAGGTCAGGTTGGCAGGTGGGTGCCTCTGTCCCCCGCAGCAGGGAATCACCCACTGTTGTCACTCACTGCTTCCTCATGGTGGTCTTGCATGGTTCAGGGTCAGTTGGCCCAGATGCTTCTCTTGAAAGCCTACCCAGCTCCTCCTCAGCCTTGAGGGCAATGAACCTATGTTGTAGTTACAGGCCTTCAGATAGAGCTGGAGCTTTCCTCTCGGCGCCAGAAATCAGCAGCTTCCATCCATTGCTTTCCCCAGAGGCTGCACTTGCTGTTCTGCTGGGGACAGACTCTGCCTGCATCTCCACTGCAGCTGGGGTCTGAGGCTCTTGAAGCTGTTGTGTGTCTGAGAAGATCCTGTCTATCTCTCTCAGTTCTGCTACGTATTTGTTTTCTTTTTAAATTTTTTTTAATATGTGGGAGATGTTCTTGTCTTCTGCTGTGATTTCTTTATTAGAAAGAGAGTGATGAGGCAATTACCTTGGGTTCCTGCATGGTAGGAGAGCTTGCATATGCAGAAATCCCTTATTCAGCATAATCTCTGAAGCAAAAGGCATTGGAAGCATATTGGAATAAAGTTGTCGTTGTCTAGCTAGCATGTGGTTTTAGGAGAAAATTTATTTGCCTACAGGGAAAACAAAAGGCCAACATACCATTTAAAGTTGGTTGAAACATGTTTAAGCTCAAGATAGGGCTGGTAGTTTCAGCGGAAAAAATGTACCGAAAAAAGCATCTTCATCAGACAAACTAAATGTTCCCATTTGGCCTGAGTGTCCTTTTGGTGTGAAGCAGAGGAAAGGGAGGGGAGAAGTGGTACATGACAGGAGATAAAATTTTACTAGGACTTTGTAAACTAAGGCAGAACGGGAGGATGGAGGACACAAAACACATTTTCTGCAAGGTATTTGGGAGTATTCCTAATGTGAAATGTTCAACTCTCTGCCAAAAAAATGTTATTTACATGACTGTTGAAGCCAAAAATTTTCTAATCAGCATTAATGCCCAATCCTGCACTAACTCTCTGTGGAAAGTGTATCCCAAACACACACAGGAAACTCTCCCTGGGTCTCTTACCATGGCTGAAAGACTGATCTTGATAACCTGTGCCTCACCATGGCTCACAGAGAGCGTGGAAGCAAAGCATGGTTTTATTATTTCCTTTACATGACAGCACAGGGACTCCAACAGATTTTTGACTCTTTGAAAACAGGCCCTACAATAAATTTGTGGACTGATTGAAATTACGGTTTGGGCAGGGTGAAGGAGACACAAGGCAGGAGCAGAGTTGTCGGGCCCTGTATCCGTGTTGCTCTGAGTGGATGAAGTACGTTGGGTATGTTTGTTAGTTGCACAAGAAGGTCATAGCTTTGCTCCTTTTCAAAAGACAAGGAATGACTGCAAGAGCTGACATACTTAACTCTGTGGGACTGATCCTGCTACCTGAAAAAGTTCAACCAGCTGTGCCTAAGAATTAATTGAACAAAATCAGATTAACTGGAAAGCATGCAAATGCTTTATAGCAAAGGGAGAAAAGTATCTGGACTCACTTGGTTGTCATCTCAGGCACTGCATATTCAGAAACACATTACAAGCTATCCGCTTGGCCAGCAGAATAGCTGGGTAGCCTCAGATAACCCTGCAGGGCATGCCAGCCCATGGCTGGAAGAGAGCTCAACCCTGCTTAAAGGTCCGTAGGGTCCTTGTTGTCTCAGGTTGTGCCCAGGCAGCTAACGAAGTTCTGCACATCGTGTGGCTGCGAACATGCAGGGCTCCAGCGCCGCCTCACCCCCGGTGCTGTGCAACTGTGGAGCGGGACGTCCGTGCCTGTGCTGCCTCGCCGGCAGTATGACTCCGGCTTCGTTCAGCGTTATTTGTATGTGCCATCTGATGTCCGTGTGACCAGCCGAATGATACGCACTATGACCAGCCTGCGAGGGCTGGAGCTGGCAGCTCTGCCGGGGTCTGATCTACCAGGTGAGAAAAGAGACCTTGTGGTACTCCTGCAATATGTGCAGTTTTCCTGTGTTTCTGCTGGATGCTGAGAATGGACCATCGTACCTGAACATTGGTGCAAGGTGTACAACACTTTCTATATCTAAAATGTTTCCTTTCATCGTGTCCATACTTAGTCTGCCAGCAAGCCTGTCCGTGTCTCGATCCCAGCCAGTAGTACGCATGTAAAGATTTACCACCTCCTTACGAGTCTTGCACAGCAACAGTCCCGAGTCCTGCCAGTGTGAGGGACAAGTTTTGGAGCAGCAAGGGATGGAACCATGGCATGTATTTTCCCCACAGGACTGCTGGAGTCTCACTACAGACCCCACACCTCTGCCTTGGGTTGCCTTGCTTGTGCAACACAGGCTTTGGGCAGTGGTTTGAGTTGGAGCTCCCTTGTTTTGGGGACAGAACTGGAGAGCTACATGGTTAAAGGGATATTTGTAAGAGACTGTAACCCCCCAAGTGATCACAATGGGCTATCAACAGAAAGACATCGTCTATGTTCTCCACAGCCTAATCCCAAGGTTTCACCGCAGACGACACAGGCCCTTTCCTTTTCCACTCGGTTCTAGGCAGAGAGCTCACAGGTAGATAAAATGCCAGAGTCATGATCCTTCAGTGACAACTTTACCTGGAATTCACACAAGGCTAGACTATAAAAGAAGTATTTCAAAGACTTTGCCTGCATAAGGTGCCAAGGGAGCCTGACAGAATTAGTGAGGCCAACACAACTTCTCTCTCTACCTTGGCACGGATTTTAGAAGATCCTTAGCACCCATTTTGTCCACCCAGGGTTGGCATACCATCCAAAAATCACACATACTTGTGAAGACACAATGCTGTCCATAAGGAGGAGGAGGTCTGTTCGAGGAACAAACCTCTCTGAGCTCTGTTCTACAGCCTCCCAGGACTCAGTCACAACTGAGAATGAAGAAATAATCAATTACAAAAAGTAATCTCGTAATCCTCTCACCCTTGAGACTGCTATTACTTTATGTTTCCTTGTTTTGATCTTCCATCGCCAGCTTGTTATTACATCAGTATGGGCAGTGCCTGCTTTGCAAAACTGGCACAAAGGCTTCAAGATTGCTAGCCAGCCATCCTGACAGCTACGTTTGTGGTTTTGCCTGACTGGCACAGCGAGCACCCGCTGCCATCCCACTGGTAGGTACGACGACCTGAACTTTTATCACACCAGGGACGGAGAACTGCTCATCTTAAGCAACCAGTTTGCTCTGCCTACCGCTGAGGGGAGTGATGTGCCTCGGAGGGCAGGAACGTGTTGGGCTAGTGTGGATCCACACCTGTCATGGTGTTATCTCTGTTCCTCTTCATCGATCCACTACTGTCGCTTCTGGCTTGTGATAGCTGGAAATTTGATCTCCTGTTATTTTTAATACAGGTTCTCTTGCTCTTCTACTAGAGAATCAACAAGAGGATGTCTCAAATAAAGGGCGTGGGATCAGCCTAATAAACAGGTGCCAGCACTGGGTAACAACTTGGAAATTAAACATTTCCTTTCAGCTGCAATAATGTGTGCAGGTATGTCTTTGTCCACAATTATTTCCTTACTGAAATGTCACATGAAGCACAATTCGTTGAGTGCGTTAATTTTATTTTTCTCGACAGTACCTCTCTTTCTTGCTAAAATTACAGGATACATCCTCTGCTCCTCCTCCACTTGAAACGCCATGATGTAACGTTTTCTGTTGTCATCCTAGTGACTAAAATACTTGGTAATCCCTTGCCACTGCTCCAGGGAGTATGCCTGGAGTAGAGGAGAAGGGCAGGTGGCATTGGCTGGTGCTTTCACAGCACACGCTTGTGTCTTCAAAGCACAGGAATACACCAATGCCAGGTATTAAAACGCTGGTAAGATTAACATTCTGTTGCCTGACCACCAGAGGCGTTGAGTCCCTGCCACATCAGTAGGATATGGAGGTTCTTTGAAACTTGTTCACAGATTATGTTCCTAAATTTGATCTAAAAAGCAACACTCTTCTAATAATGGCTGGAATCATTATGGTAATTGGACTTTTCTGTAGGCCCTTCAAATTTGTTAAACATGACTTTTAAAGAGATTTGTGGAAAACTCTAAGAAAGACCTGTCTTGATGCCTGCCTGGATTGATAGTCTCACTTGGCATGTGCCATCCAAAACCAGGACCGTGTTTGCGTTGTTAAGCATGTGTGCTTTAAAAACAGTCTGGAGGTGTGGCAAGTTGCATATTTCCCTCCCATCCATTCCTGGCTCTGCACCCACCACATAACTCTGCAGCATGGGCTTTGACCTAAGAGGTGGTATAGGAGATGCTGGCCACTTCACTATCCCTTGAGACTTTCCATGAAGACAGAGAATGAACCATCACTTTTATCTGTAATCCTGAACTGAATGATTACATTCTGCCTGCCTAAATCCCGTCCTCCTCAGCTTTAATGAGATATGATTTCCCTCCTCCTGTCCCAGCAGTTAAGCTAGGTTTACTGTCCACAGCGACACAGTTGCAGCGTTTCACAGGTACTGTGGCAGGCACAGCAGCTCCTCTGAGGTACTCACTGGCACATGTGTGTATGCTTGCTGCCCACTTAGGTGTATGGCATCACGGTACGCTCATGTGCTTATAGAGGCAGAGCTTCACCTCCGCTCTGGTGCAGAAGAGTAATATATATGCCTAGCTGAATTCTGGAGGCGATCTTTTATCCTAGTCAGATCTCATAAATCTAACATAATTTCAGCTCTGCCATCACAAGGGTGACTGTTTTCCTGGGTCTTCAACATGATGGCCTTTGTATTTGCATTCCCAATATTATAACTAACACACCTATAGTCACACACAGGCTGTACTTGGCATCTTGCACTTCACAGCTACTGAGAGCTATTTCCTTTACTGTAGTGTAGCTTTTTAGGAGGTTACATTGGTTCTTAGCTAGGGAATTAACATGGGGCTGCCTAAAATTGTACCAATGTCGAGGAAGTCTCTTCCTGTCTTTGAACATCTTCAGACCCGCTTTTTAACTTACTCGCAAGCACAGTGGATGCTGTCCCCATTATGCCGTGAGGAGCGTGTTTCTTTAGGAGCTGGAGAACAGCAAAGACTGCTAGGAGGAGGCTGTAAGGGTGTAGACATTTTTAAATGCAGCTTGCTGTTGGGATGATACAGGTGAGAAGTTACTGATAGAATCTTCCATTTTAGTGTTTCACTTACTGCCCAAAGAGCAGTGGTTTCATGCAACTATTTACTACACCAGAGAACCAAGTAGATTAAATCAACACCTTACATCCACAAAGGACTAACTTTCCTTACCCTGAAGAATTTTATTCTCATGCATTTCCTTTTTAGTATTGATCATTAGAAGCTCACAGAAGCTCTTTTCTGCCAAAAGAGGGAGGATAGATCTTTTTTATGAAGAGGCTGCAGTTCATTATTTCATTGAGGGTACAAACCTCCTGTTATTCAAAGGAAAAGCACTCATCAATAATCAGAGTTTATTTTTTCTGTGAATATACTTACTGGTGCTGGCAGAAAGCCAGTCTCCTCCAAGACAACTTGAAGTCAGCTCCTTCACATGGAGAAGTGACACTTTACTGTGTGACTAATTAATTTCCTAATTAGCAGCTGGCAATCTATTATTATTTTTAATTAACTGATCCACCTAGGCTCATTCTAAAACAAGCAACTGTTTATCATTAATGTAAAAGTTAGATTCTGATATTTATACGTTAAGCCCAGCTCATATAAAAGGCGAGCCCTACAAGAGCTGTGCAAAGCCTGTGCACGACTGTCTTACGTTTGCATGCAAGTGTTTGTGTGCAAATGACTTCATACTGATACAACCCTGACCTGCACACACCCCCGATTCCAACATGTATTTTTCAGTATGGCTTTCAGCTCATGTCTCTTCTGAATGTTTCTTGCAGGTCTTCAAAATCTATGTAGATATAAATCAAGCTATGTTTTTTTTTATGCCTGTATGTTCTCCTTATCTGTTTATTAAATGTAAAACACTCTGAGGTAGGTTTTGCTTTATGGCATGTGAACAATTGTGTAAACAAGTATTTGCTGATTTGAAAGCAGACTGAGGAGCTCAGCTGAATTCAATCAGTTGATCCCAACAGACTCTGTTTATGCAGCTGTGGCTTTTTACAAACTTGCTGCGTCATATAAGTACCATATAAATATAACTTACTGAGAAGTACGAGGGGCCGTAAGTCCTGGAGCAACTGATGAGATATTAATAGAAAAGTGGTCTACAGCAGCCCAAGCTATATTAGACCTGGTTCATGTTCGCCTGAAGCCTGGCAAGTGGAAACTATCTGGGAGATTTATTCCTATGGGGGAAAGGGCCGTGGGAGGAGGGGCAGGACTGGGTCCTTTATCAGAAAGAGAATAAATTCTTGAGAAGCAGACATAGGAGATGGAAAACAAGACCCACACACCAGCCCTGTCCACTGTTTGCTTTTGTTTCCTTTGGCCTTTCGCAGTGCGGATGCTTCATGAAGCTGGGGGGACTCAGTCTGTACCACCGCGGGAGGGAAGCACCCATCACCTGCAGAGCACCCAGTGGGGCCGGGAGACTGGATGGTCTCCTCCAGAGCCCAGGGACTGGCCAGAGGAGAGGGATGGCAGGTGACAAATGGAGACATCTCCTTTTCCGCTAACCTCTGCCTGCCTGCCCACCCTCATCCATCCTCCACCTGCTCGCCCCATCTGGCACACAGACCCCAGTCCACTGGCTGAGCAGCTGTTCTGGTTTTGGCTGGGGTAGGGGTAAATTTCTTCCTAGTGCTGTGTTTTGGGTTTAGT
>NW_009234496.1:7512-28861 GCF_000690835.1 Fulmarus glacialis | reverse complement strand
ATTCCATACCATGTGACGTCATGCTCAGTATATGAATGGTAGGCGTGTTCCAGGAAGTAGCGATCGTTACTTGGCTATCTGTCAGCGCGGGTGGTGAGCAATTGCATTGTGCATCACTCATTTTGTATATTCTATCATTATTGTTATTATTTTCCCTTTTCTGTTCTATTAAACTGTCTTTATCTCAACCCACAATTTTTTCTCACTCTTACCCTTCCGATTCTTTCTCCGTCCTGCTGGGGGTGGGGGGAGTGAGCAAGCAGCTGCGTGGTATTTGGCTGCCTGCCAGGTTAAACCACGACAGCAGCATGCCACCACTTACTCGGTTGGGTCCCAACTGGGCCCTGAAAAGGCATGGGGCTTCCCAGTGCCAGCGGGGTGTAAAGCAGCCTCAAAAACTTACAAAAGCAGCTAATGCTGGCTTGGGGAGAGGGTAATTGTGGTAATTGTGGGCTAAAACTTGCAGTTTTTTACAGTTTTTTATCCTGAGGAGTTGCAGGTGGAGGGCCAGGAGTCACCCCAAGCAAGGTCTGGTTAGGAAGGTCACTGTGAGAGTGGTTGGAGCCCACCATATATGGATCTAGCTCCAAGCTGAGCCATATGGACGGCCTGTCCTAAACCTCTGGATGCTTTCCATCTGCATCAGACAGGCAGCGTGCTGGGCAATGCCAGGGCACTGCTGTCCAGCACGGAAAGGTCAGACTTAAGTAACGCCAGGCTGAGATTTCTGCAGGGACAGCTTCACAGGAGGAAATAAATAACCTTGGTGGTACTGGTGGTCTTCTTACCAGCTAATGGCACAGCTGTAAGGCTGTGCCTGGAGAAGGGGCGGCAGGCAAGGCTGAGCCCCTGCGTCAGGCGCCCGTGCCAGCGTGCTCACCGTCCCCGCATGGGGAAAGAGCTTTTCTTGTTCCTCCCGCCTCCCTGGGAAATGCTGCATAAGGGGTTTTACATCTACCCAAGGCGCTTCATGAGATATGAGCAGCTCATTATTTTTAATGGCTCTGACATCATTATCAGGCAGGAATTTACCGAAAGCATAATGGGCTGTTGTTTGCCACGGCCTTTACCACTAACCCTGTGGTGTGTGCACACCCAGTCACATAACACAAGCGACTGCACGGTCTCCATCTTCACCTTAGGGCTATGGTCCACATTTTTTAAACCACCCACTGCTTTAGTGTCTGGAACTTGTACTGGAAACATTACTTGCTCTCCAAGCATCTTCTTAGTGGGTGTTACGGAAATACCAGATTCTTTAGTAACTGAGAAAAGAGAATTTTCTTCTTTCTCATACCAGAAATACCAGAAGACATTGAAATTTTCAGTGGATCAGGAGATGCAAAAATATTTTTTCTCATTTTTTGTTTGTGTATTTTTAAACTAATGTCCCTAATCTTCCAGCCTAAACCAATTTTCAACCTATTTATTTTTTTTATTAATACAATAAAATATTCCCAAGTCTATTTACTGTAATCAAAATCAGAATACACATTGGCATTTGGGTGGTACTTTTAATCTGTTTTTCTCTTTATATAATGACACATATCCTTGTTCAATTAGGTGACTCATCATACACTTCATCAGCAGTGCGCTCTGAAAAACAGAGCAAAATGCATTCCTAACAATTAAATACTTCTTTAAAAAGTTATAATCAATCAAGATTGATAGAAAGAAACAAGGTTAAGCCCCATTTATGTCATTTTAAATGATAGCGTGGTCTATTTCACTGCAGCACTCATTTTAAAAATGGCAGCACGGTTTGTGATTCATACCCATACCCCCCTGTCACATAATCACACGTTTCATTCCATTTAGCCACCTACATACATTTTCACCTTTATTGTTTGCTCTTTCGTGCTTCACCCAGGCTAATGTGGTCCCAGAGCTCTTCTAAGGTAGCAACAAAGACATGTCTGATTTATTTGTTTATTTATACGCTGCATTTGTAGGCTGCCAGTTGTTTCTGAAGTTTGATGCACGGTTAGCCTGCTAGTACGTAGCCAGAAAAATCTACCTCTGCTGAAAGCAGAGCAGACATCTCTAAGAGGAGACGCACAGGAAGCAGCGCAGGGAGGAGGTTCGGACGCACTCACTTTTCGGTCCTCTCCCAGTGCACGGGGACCTGCAGCCACAGCCAGGTCGTACACGTGGCGAATCCCAAGACGGCAACTCCATCTCACAACCAGCCAAGCTGCCGTCAGGCTGCTCAGTTAGTTTGGCTCTCCTGTGCAAGTGGGTTCAGAAGGGGAATCCCTTCCATGAAAGACTAAGGAATCCCTTCCATGAAAGACAGACCAGGCGCCAGGAGAAGGTTGTTACCTCAACCCAGGAGATCAGATACAGTCATTATCAATTTTAGCCCCTCTAACACCTCAAGCCAAACCATGTAGGCCTTGGAAATCTAGACTTGGGCTTTAGTTTTAAACAGCATGAGAAATCAGAGCACTGGGCTGATATTCCCATGTTGCTCCCAACAACTGAAATTGGAGGGTGCTGCACAGCGCACTATCCAGCGACGGTGGGTTCACTTCCACGTGCAAGGCGTCGCAAGCATCAAGCCCACGGGACACAAAAGCGTGGACCTCTGTGGCGTAGCTGTGTATCTAGTGGAAAGGGAGGCAGCTTTTAGTTTGCTGTAACATGAAAAGAGGTGCTTCTGCAACTTTCAGATTTATGTATCCAGTATGTGTAAGGAATTGAGAGGGACAATGTGTGATGTCAGTTAGAGATTTGCCCAAACAAAGGTGGGATAAAAGTCAGATCCAGCCATAAGGATTTGGTCTACAGGATGAAAAATATTGCAGAGCTGTGACAAGTTCAACAGGTGATTCCTGGATATAATTAAGATATTTATTTAAATATAATAGCTCATCCTTATTTTTAAGCAGTCAATGAAGAAACAACCATTCAATACTGTAAAGAATTCAGAGGATGAATAATGTTAGGGTTAATCTTGTGTGGAGGAAGGTGCCAAAATGTTAAAAAATATAAAAATTACAGATATCAGAGCAGCTCAGGAGATCTGCAGAATGGATTTCAGCAGTCCTGTCTGGACTGATCTGCCGCAGAAATAATGCTGGAGATTTCTCCCCACTAATAGACAGATCCTATTTGAGCAACTTACTTGTTTATGCCTTGTCTAATGAATTGACATGTTATTCAGATTCAAGATTTAGGAACTAATTGTATCCTTCTCTGGGCGCATTCACTGAAGCTGATTTAACCCGTGGGTTGCTCTTGAGTAGTGTCTTTGGTTTGTTGCTCTCCCTTTTCCTGTGGCATTGCTTCCCCAAGGCTCACTGTGGCTTGTGGTTGCGGACTGCCAGCTTGAAACCCGTACAGTGGGGGAGGAGTGAATGGCAGTGAGCCGACAGCACCAGTGGAGCATCATGCTGCAGATGAACAATTGCAGAGAGTTCCCAAACTTTCTTTGATGCACAAATTTTCGTGTTTGGAAGAAAGGATTGTCAAAAAGCAAGTGAAAGGGGTTCAAGTTAGTGAAGCTGATAAACTCATCACACTTACTTACAAAGCGTTAGCGACTTACTGTGCTGTCGCATGCTAGAGATTTGTGCAGCCGTCTCTTAATAAGGATTATTAGAGTCAGAGCTGAACCTGCAGTTATCATTCATACCCAAATTCTCAGAGTAGAAATATCACAGCACTAAAGTACTGCCTAATCTCTGGAGCTTTATTCTAATTCGTCCAATGTTAACCTCACCTCTAATTTACTCTTTTTTGGCTACACAATGTAACATAGATTAAACTTACTTAGTAAAAGCCTAAATATGTCTTTTCCTATGAAGCACAGAAAGTTAGATCAAAACATTCAGTTTTAACATTCTTAACATTTATATTTTCCATAACATGAGGAGAAATAATATGAACCTCAGCAAACATATCTAATAACTCAAACTCATAGAGCTTCTTGGGGAGTAACTTTTAACAAACAAGAGCAGCTGACAAATTTTCCCCAAACTGGCTGCAGTGAGGTTTATTCCTGTTAAAATACATCAAGCGAAACTGATCAAATCAGGCTGTTTGCTAGAAGGCTGTTTGCTAGACTCGTGACTGATGGAAAGGTTTTCTGTTCTTACCCAGAGTAATTCTGCAAATTTCACTATGAGTGAAACTAAATTGTGCATCCGTGGAGGCGGTAGGAAAGCTAAAGGTCAGTGTTTAAATTCAGCAGCTCCCTAATCTATGGTGCATCTAGATATCAGCCCACCTTGCAAGAGAAATGTGTCAGCAGGCAAAAGGAAACAAAACTGCATGAAGCAGAACATCTCCATTAAGAGACCACTTGAGAAGTGCTCAGCATGAGCATCACAGCCGGGCTGAACCACAACCTGACAGCTGGAGAGGGAGTCGATCCAGGTGGAAGGGCTCTTCCCCCTGATTTCATCCCATTTCTTGCAAGTCATCATTGTGCTCGGGGGAGGAACTGTGTAACAACAGGCAACTTCCAGATCTTAATGGATGCTTTTATGTAAGTGCTGTTTGGATGAAACTCTGCATACTGGTGCAAACTGTGCAAAGTCGGTAAGGACTGCAATATTTTGCCCGAGATACAAAGAGAGATGTTTACTCACTGGAGTTTCATTACAAAACTAGACTAAGGGAATAGCACAGAAGGTTGGAGGGTGCTGGCACAGTTAGCCATCAGATGCCATTTTGAGCGTAAGAGTGGATGGCGGGACAGGAAGCATTACCTCCTGCTTTCTGCAGAGTATGCCTTCAGTGGTGCAGAAGGTAGTGCAATCACTGATCAGAAAACGAGGGAGGAATGCTGAAGTTAATGTAGATACAGTGAGCAGAAATATTACTCTAATTAATTCACAAGAAGCAACTACTTCAAAAGGAAAGAACTAAGAGATTTCCATTGTATGAGCTTTAGGACATGTTTGGATACCACAGCGATAGAAGGATCAATTTAATAAACTCAGTGCAATGGGATAAGTACAACAGCAGATGTTTAAAACTCAAACAGCAAGTGTCACAACTGCGAAGAATGTGAGAGCTGGAAGAGCTTTCATTGCTGCACTGCCATGCTTGACAATATTAACAACCAACCAATCAACCAAAGAGATGGAACAAGAATAGAGCTGAAGTACCAAAACAGTGAGAGAAAGGTGCTAGAGCTTCTGAGAGAAGAAACCCCACGGGGATGCTGTGTGGAGGACTGTAGCAGAGAGGAGTGCCACGTCATAAAAGAAAAATTATACAATAATTAGAGGAACTGAGGAGAGTCAGCGAAGAATAAATCTACACTATGTACAGGTCAGAGAAGCTGATAAGTAGCTGAGAGAAATTAAGAAAAGTTTGAGCGTTGCAATTCTAACAGCGTGATATAGTTAAGAAAGGCCAACTATTTAAAAGAGAAATGGAAATGCACCATCCAGAAGTATGTGTCGTGGTTTAACCCCAGCTGGCAACTAAGCATCACGCAGCCGCTCGCTCACTCCTCCCCAATGGGATGGGGGAGAGAATTGGAAGGGTAAAAGTGAGAAAACTCATGGGTTGAGATAAAGACGGTTTAGTAGGTGAAGGAAAAGCCGTGCACGCAAGCAAAGCAAAACAGGGAATTCGTTCACTCCTTCCCATCAGCAGGCAGGTGTTCAGCCATCTCCAGGAAAGCGGGGCTCCATCACACGTAATGGTTACTTGGGAAGACAAACGCCATCACTCCAAATGTCGCCCCCCTTCCTTCTTCTTCCCCCAGCTTTATATGCTGAACATGACGTCATATGGTATGGAATATCCCTTTGGTCAGCTGGGGTCAGCTGTCCCGGCTGTGTCCCCTCCCAACTTCTTGTGCACCCCCAGCCTGCTCACTGGTGGGGTGGGGTGAGAAGCAGAAAAGGCCTTGACTCTGTGTGAGCACTGCTCAGCAATAATGAAAACATCCCTGTGTTATCAACACTTTTTCAGCACAAATGCAAAACGTAGCCCCGTACTAGCTACTATGAAGAAATTTAACTCTATCTCAGCTAAAACTAGCACAAGATGAAAACACCTACCTCTGCTCAGACCTCCTCCTCTCTGTCCAGCAGGGACCCATTCAGGACACAGAGACACACCAGTGCTTTGGGAGTCAAGTGGCGCATCATGATGCACCAGATCTGCACATTTCATGTGAACTCGCTGGTTGTCCCTCAGTTTTGGTGAGACACCGCCTTACTGGAGGGTTTAGGTGAGCTCTACATGGTGTTCCTGCTCATACCATGATGCTCAGCAAAATCTATAGGTTTCTGCTCATTTATTATTTACTTCTGATGTTCTTGGCATTACTGGCTGCAGTACTAGTACCAGCTGGGTTTCATGAGGTCTTGCATGGCAGCTGGAAAAGGCTTCACTGAAAAAAGAAGATGAGCTCTGCTATGGTGCTGAACCATGGTAATAATGTTAGAAAACTGCATAGCCTCGACATTGTATGTGGCAGGTAACTTTCTAAAACCCCCAGCAGGCAAGCTGGCAAGCAGCTAGAAATCCTCCACAGTTATGAGAGCATGTAATGGAAGTGTCTGAAGCTTTTGACCCTTGGGCTACCCAAGGACTTGGAGCCCTGTTCACCATGAGAACATATCTACAGAGACATTAGCCGTGAACTGCTCCATGCATGTAACTAGGGTGTGCATCTGTTTGGTATGAAACAGGCAGGGTAGCATCCTCTGGCAGTGTTTGCCTTCAGGAAGTTCTGGCCTTGACCTTCTTCTTTGCTATGTGGCAAAAGCGAGAGTGTACAGCGGATCAAAGAAGCCCTAAGATAATTTCCAAGAGGCATCAGTTCTGATTTTGCCTCATCATTACAGTGTGATCCACTGGTATAGGAGGTAAATGCCCAGTTGATCTAATTTTAGGGTACCACCTTGTTATCTTGCAGGTGTCTGTAAGCCACACAATATTATTCCACCAACCAGGTGGCAGAATAAGACAGAAGATGACAGATTTTTTTCTCTCCCCAAAGTCCAACTTTTCAATGTGATTTCTGCAGTTGTTTTTCAGCTCCCTCCGTAGAGGGAAGACTCTGAGTGAAATAATTACAGACCTTCTCCGAGCACTCTGACCTCCTAGAGCACAGAAAATACAACAGACCATTCACTGATTTATCTGTACGAAGAGAAGCAACTGAGAATACATTCAGGCAAACCCCTTCCTATTTCCCCCTCTACAGTAACTTGTAGGAAGATTTTTTTCGTACTCTGTATTTTTCTGCAGTTTGTGTTATCATTGCTAAATGTATGGTGACCCAGTATTTACCTCAGTAAGTAGCTCTGAGACCTTTGTTACTTTTACAACTTCCCTGTAGGAATTTTATAGATCAAAACAGGTTGTTCCAACTCCAGTGGGCTTCTGTTACATCAGAGGCCCATTGCATTCCTCCGTTGTGCTTGCAACCATTAATTTGGTTAACAAGAAATGCTCAGCCATAAAATAGCCTGAAGAATAACATTGTGCTTTTGCAAAAGCAGGGACTTGTTTTGTGTAAAATAACTTCTCAATCAACAGCTTTAGTAAGAAAAAAACCCACAATTATCAGTTCCCCTCATACCTTTCTGAAAAGAAAGTTTGTATATGCTTGTGTAAAATTCTCAAAATTAGCTGGTGACTCTTTGCACACCTTGTGTGACAGGTATATGTACACGTGGCTGTCCAACTAAGCAGTGTGTGGGAGTCTTTGCCTCTGCGCAGCCCCCAAGTTTACCACACCAGTTTGCACTAGATATGCTCTATGCAAATAAGAAATACCGAACTCGGTGCAAGGGTGACTGGGGGTAATTCCTGAACCTGAGTTACACAGAGGTTGTGTGGGGTGACCAAACAGGTGCTCTGGCTTTGAGTTCTGGTGGACCTGTGTACTGGGCAGTAGACATGGATGGTGTTTCCAAACTGGAATGTACAAATGTGTTGGCTAGCAAGCTGTTAGTGGTGATCAGCAAATTTAGGAGCCCTACCTATGTCACCTAAGGAACGTTCATACCTTTCGTTTGGTCCACAGAGAAAAAAATTCAGTGTTTCTAAGCTGGTGTGCAGGAATAGCGAGTTAGCCCTTTTAGCACAGGTGGAGCCACAATCTTTAAAAAAACCATATTTTAGTGGATCTGAGTAGGTTCTCAGCTTCCCATCTTTCTATGATGGCCAAAAAGGACGTGTTTTTCCAGCCACATTAGCTCTGTGAAGTTATGGCAGAAGCAGTCCTAATCCTTATTAACACGCTTGTTATGAAGCTAGGATGCTTGACACCAGGTTAGCTGGCCATAAAGGGCCTAGGTTTCCCCATATGCTTTACCTTGGCTAGCTAAGCATATCTTAAATCAGAATGCCTATACACATCAGAGTCTCCAGACAAGCACAGAAACTTATACGCACCAGCCCTCTATCCCAGCATGGACAGGGCCTCTTCCCTAAAGGAAAAAGTACATAAAGGATGTGGTTATGTGGTGATTGAAATATCACATGCAATTACATGGCAGTTTTAGAGCTCTGTTGGACACTGGTTCAATAACAAGATCATGTTGATGAAAACATAATTTTGCTGCCTTCCTGTCCTGGAAGGGCAGGAGTTGGGCTTGAAATCAGAGCTTTCCTGGTCGAGAGCATTGCTGGGGATAAAGGCATCAGTGGCTTTGTGCCAGCATCCAGATCCTGATGGAAAAACATGTAGTATTGCTGGGATTTGCAAAGCACCCGAGCTGCAGGAAGGGGAGATTTCCCAGCCACTGGGCCCTACCATAGCGGTCCTGGATTTCAGCCCTGGAAGCCGTGCACGCCACTTGCCAAACCTGCACTGTGGCATGTGAAAACATGAAAAAACCCATTAGCCTCACAGACATAGCTGCATGTGAAAAGACTTGCAGGCAAAGGGCTTTTGATGCAGAGGATTTTAAGTTGTCATTAATTACAGAAATGTTTTTTCAGTCTCCATTATATCCAGAGCTCATATTACAAGAGATAATTACTTCTGAAGTGCATTTAGGCTGTAAAATTGTTATACTGAAAAGCAATGAACTAATAAAATGTTTATTCTGGTACTCTGTACATTAATGCCTTTTTGTAATTTGGAATTGCTCTGTGCTTAGTGCTGTTGTATATAACTTTTTTAGAAAAGGACTTAGTAACTGGTTCCTAAGGAGCTATGATCATTTTCTGTTGTTTGCTGTGACCTTTCTGTCATTCCACCAGTTGAATCTTCTCTCAACAGTGTGACTGTATTGTGTCCAAGCTGCACTGCAGGAAAACGGTAAGTAGTTGCTCTGGTTAATAAGAACAGAAATGCATGGTATTTTCTACTGACGTAGAAGATTTGCTTTATCATCTTTTTCCAGGCAAAAAAACCTCCTTAGGAACATGACTCATCCTGCGGACAAGAAGGAGTGATTTATGGCCAGTAGCTCCCCACCTTTTACAGTGTTGTCCGTTGTGGAACAAAGGAGAAACACGAAATCATCGCTCCCAGTTTCTCAGAACAGTTCGAATGTGGCATTAGGTCCCAGTTGAGCCCTCAGTGGTACTTGGGCCTCAAATCCAGCAATGCATAAAAACAAATGTCACTTAAGCTGGGAAAGTAGGAGAAGGAGAAGGAGGAGAAGGAGAAGGAGGAGAAGAAGGAACTATTTGTGTAGCCATTGAGGAATGTTACCATGATACAATTAATCAGATGCCCCTCTCTGCAGTTCAGCCGGAGGAGTATTTTAAAAGGAACTAAAAAATGCTGTAGAAGATATGGGAAGTAGGAAATGTGCTGCATATTTGATAAGAACAGGGAGTGTACTCAACATAAAAACCCATCCAATCTTTCATTTTCCCTGAACAAGAACTAAAGCAGGCACTATTATTTTAATTGCTTTTTTTGAACTCTTGTTAGCACTGAATAAATATGTGTTTCTAAAGACCCTGAGGTAACTATAGAACTGGCATCTTCTATGAGGAATGACTTCAGTGTGCAAGCACAGCCTCTTCTACCTCTCCTTCACCCACTGCTGCTCCATGCTAACCCCAGCCCTGCGACCCCTCAGCATGTGTTGTGCACACCTTCTTTCTTATGCCAAAACACAGCATCGTATTGAGACATTAGCACAGACCGAGCCAGAAAAAGCATTTTTCTGGACAGGCTGATGATTAGCCCCAGCTAAACTGCCTAGGTTTGGAGCGTCCCGGCCATGTCTTCGCCTCTTGCAGTCCTGTGCAGACCATTGCACACCGTTAACCTCAGTGCGGCCAGTGAGTGCCCCGCATCCCCTGGCTCCTGCCCCCATCGCAGTTTTAGGGGCTGGTGTTTTCTTGTGTCAACTATGTTGGAGTTCCCAGGCTGCTTACCATGCTGCTATTTATTTTCCAGAGCTGGAATAATTGCAGTCCCAGCTGGCCCAAAAGCTTCACTGGAAACGTCTCTGCTCCAGCTTGGCCCTCAGTGGAGAACATGCGCAACAGGTAGAATTTCATAAGCAAGCGACATGAAGCTCCCACAGAAACCACAGGTACTTTCAGGGATACAGTGTGGAGTCTGCTCAGTGAGGAAACCAGTGCTAAATATAACAACAAATTGCTGCTTAATGAGTAAGACTTCATTCGGCAGAAAGGATTTCTCCACCGACTTCATTGACATAAACACTCAAGGTGTAGGAAGCCTTGTAATGGAGAGGGTGAGGATGGCGGGGCAGCAGGGGGTGGAGCTGGGGGGGGGTGGTCTGGAAGTAAATAGTCTTAATTTAGTGTCAAACAGATCCTTCAATATTTTTAGAACCTGAACAAGATCATGTATTTTCACACAAAGACAGGAAAATGCCTAAGTCTGAGACAGTCTTTTCAATGTGGCAAATGCAGTGGAATGAAATGTGTTTATTGCAAATGATTCCTGTAGGAAATAAATGCATTTCTATAAGGATGAAACGATATTGCAAATAATTGCTACAGAAAGACATATATAGAGCAACTGATTATGAATGGTATGACTTAGTGAAGGAAAAAAAAAAAAAAGATGAAGAAGTTTCCAGGAGGTTTTGTGTGAAAAAAACTGAGTATCTTCTTGCATTTGGAAAATAAATGCTAAAGATGCTAAAGATGAGACAAAACCACTGCTGCTGGTATTCATGATGCAGTTGGCTAATGGCTTGGGAAGTCTCAATTCTTGCAGGTTAAAGCGGAACTGGGGGTCGAGTTTTCTCTTCAGTGGGGAAGTCTGTGCAGGGAGGGTGACGTTACGAGTCTGCACTGCCCGGCAGTGCCTGATGTCCTTGCAGACATCCATGTCCTCCCCTGCTCTCTCAGGGAGTTTGCTCTGTTTGCCTTCAGTTGGTATGCGATGCAAATTGGCAGCGCTCGTTCCTGGTCTGTGTGTAGTTGCAGGCTGAAATAATAGCATATAGGCCTGAAAAACAGGAAACCTAATTATTGGAATGTTGCAATTAATATAATAGGGAGATTGAGAGTGAAACTGGTAAACAACTAGATAATGGGCCAATGATGAGGATGTCTGGAGTCCATCAAAGGACTATCTGAGGCCTCCACAAGACACCTGTGGTATTTTATGACAACGACATCCAAATATAGTACTCAAAGACATACGGTATGAGCTGAACACATGGTGCTGCTAATGACGGGTACTGGAGTACATGCTTACCATAAGGATAAAATAATTACCCAGTTAAAAATGCATGCTAAATGCATGATAGACAGTAACAACAAAAGGCATGATGCAAAGCATAAAGGATTGACTAAACGTAACTCCTGGGGAGGTGGTGATGTGGATTGCCTCCGTGGCTTTCACCTCATTTATCAACACCCGGGTGCCGCAGTGAGCTCGGACGCCGCTGGCCATCAATGCCCGGTGCATGAGGAGCTGGCTCCCAGCATCTCCGGTAGGCATGCACGAACCCAACCAAAAAAACTCAAAAAAACTGCAGCTTTGAGTGCCTCCCCCAGAAAGCGCCTGGGGAGGGGAGGGAGCCGCCGTCCTGCCACTGAGCTGACACAATTAGTCACTGCCGCGACAGCTCATCTCTGCCGGTGGGTGTGAGAGGGAGAAAAGACGAGAGCTTGAGAGGAGGCAGGGGAGGAGCAGATTGGGAAAACACATGAAGGCAGAGCTGTACGCAGCCAGACAGGGTTAATCCCAGCGGGGTTTACAATTCTTCTCCCTCCTGTACCCCCAGAAACTTCAGAAAGCTCATACTGACTATGTAAATGGGCACGCACAACGAAGAGTTATTTGTGCAGGTGCAGCGGGAGGGAGTTTTTGCACCAACACGAGTGCTGCTGTCAGAGCAAGAGTTGCCAGGGCACGTCCATGCCACGTCCGTGGGGGCTGCAGCCTGCCCATGGGGTTTTTGCTGAAAACACAGGCTCAGGGTGCACTAAAGCAGCAGGGCATCTTCTGCCAGGGAAGTAGCTTTCTCTTTTTTTAAAAAAAAAAAAAGATAAATGAAAGTATAGCTTGATTAACCCCAAAGCTGTCTGGGCGAAGAGGCTTGCCCCGGACCCTAGCAGACAGACCACCGGCCTTGGGGGCTGAGGGTCCAAATTCTTGCTCTGAGTATGTTAGGCTATCTCTTTCTTTCCTCCTGAAGATGCTCCTCGCTGCGCAGATGATTCAGTACCAGCCGGATGGCAGCGTGGCAGGCGGGGTAGACGGGTAGCTCGGGGCTTCACCTGAGGCACGAGCATCAAGTTCAAACCTGCGCTGCAGTTAACAGGTGCCAACACAGAGTGAAACTGCTCCGCTCCAGAGGCTGAGGGTGAAGCTCAGGTCCCCACAGCTGGGGCAGAGGAGGGCTCTGCACCGTGATCCGCTCGCCCTTCCCTCCCTTTTCCCTGCAAAGCTTTAACATTTCAATGGTTCATCCTCCTGCGGAGTGGGAAGACGACCGGAAAGCTGGAAGAAATACACAGAATGTGAAAAGCACATATTTTAGACGATTTACGTTCCAGTGGGGAAAACTAAGATGAGATACAAAAGTCTCAGTAAATTGCATTTCATAAAAAGAAGACAGTCACCTTAAAATGCTTTTCAGGATCAGTAAAATTAAGTAAGAAGAAAGAATTTGAGAAGCAGTGCTTAATTTTAAAATACATTACATTACACTTAGTCTGTCACCAGCCTTTCCCATTGAAGGGTTAAAACATCTTTTATGAGAGGAAGAAGGTTAACATAATTTATATTAGAAATTATTACTATTACGGCAGAGAAATCGGGGCAAGTATTTTTATTCATGCCCACATTCTGGCAATGCCGATTTATTTTTCTGATGCCTGTGGGACCCTGCTGAAGAGCTGTAAATGATATTATCAGCCATGCCTCAGCAAATCAGTACTGTGCACACACAAGTGGCATGCTGGCAGGGCAGCAGTAGAAAGAGAGACCAAGCAGGATAGCAGGAAGAGCTGCTTTACATCCTACAGCGTTGTGCATTGCTTTTCCACCTGCAGGGTAGTTGTCAGCATGCTAAAGCCAGTGGGGTTACATCAGGGATGAATTTAGCTGTTATCTGCAGAACTTTTCAATAGCTCTGTTGTTGCTATCACTGCATTGCCACTTGAAGACATTCGTGGCATATGGGATGTACTGAACACACAAATCCTTCAATTACTCACCAAATGCTGTGAAACTTGTAGGTGGCTCGGTACTCAAGCAAACAGCACTTGCAGCTCCCAATTACTAGCAGGATGCCATGTACAAGCCCACAGCGTACTTGAGAAATTAGTAGATAATTAGCGTGGATCGGGAGAATAGAAACATTTCAGCTTTTTCTATAGGTCTGTCACTAACAGATCTGAATGTGTAGTTCTGAGCATGTTTGTAATACCAGGCCTTCCGCTCTTTAATGCAGAGCCCAACTCTTAGCATGGGCATCGATAGGTCCTAACCAAAGCAAGCTCCCAACACATACGGGCTTCCAAAAGTCTAGCTATTGTAATGGACATAAATTAATTCATGAAACACGAGGTTGTCTTGTCAGAGGAGGCTTTGTATAGAAATATTAACTTCTGAATAAATAGTATGTTATATTGATTAAAAAATGTCTATGCAGAAGATTTCAAGTTGACAATTCACCTTTGGTAGTATATACGAAGGGGAATATGATGTATGATAGAGCCCATGTCATAGAATTATTTAGCAAGTCCCAAGGGGAAAAGAGATCATATGAGCAACTGGGAAAGTGTCATAGAAAAGCAAGGGGAATATCCTGCAATATAGGTTATGACAGCTGGGACTGAGTGTTATTTCAGATCTACTTAAATTGGTTCAAGATAGCTTTGCCTCAGACTGAACTAGAAAAATAAATTGGGAAGGAGCTGCTTCCCCGGCTCTGAAGAGGGTGGGGAAAGCCAGGTGGCTTGGGATGTGCAGAAGGTATTTTGGGAGTTATAGATTAAAAGAAGACAGAATTGCTACTGTGTCATATTGCAGGGACAGTTGCCATAGCACCATTTGCTGCTAAAAATAGATTTCTATAGCCCAGCAGCAGGTCAAAATATTTATAAGAGTTAGGATTTTTTTCAGGGCCAATTCAAACAAAATGCAGGACCCTGTACACAATTGCTGAAAAGCACAAGATGTAACTCACACGTCACAGCCCCAAACTATAATGAGGTGGTGTAATTTGGACACAGGCATTTGGTGTTTGACATGAGCCTCCACAAAAATCAAAATAGTCTGTGACACTTGGTCCATCTCGCCTGAACCTTGTATCCGGAGGCAAATAAACAGAGCTTGGATTATGAGGCATCCCATTTTAAAGCAGAAGATTCTGTAAAACAGGGGGATGGCTGAGACAGAACAATGATTTGAAATGATTTTTCCTCTCACCCACAGATTTTTCTTTCATAGGGGACCTGGCAGCTCTCTGCACTTCCTATGGTGAGATTTCCAAGTCCAAAGCAGGACTCTGTCCTCTCTGAAGTTGTCTCCAAAACGTGGCTGGCCATCCAGCTGTCTCAGTCAGAAGCAGGTCAAAGGCACCATGACACAGATGCCCCTTTCAGGCACAGAAATAACTTACCCCAAAGCAGAGGTTTGGAGGCAGTAGCTGGAAGTAGGTTGCATAATTGAGCTTGCATTGTGCATTTGTGCAGCATGGGAAATGTTCTTGATCCCCCAGCAATTATCAGGTAGAGTTAGAGAGATGTTGAGCAGTACAAAACAATTCTCAACACTGTGGTGAACCAGAATCTGACCAAGGAAACACGCTGCTAATGTTTGACCCTCTGCAATGCAATGGATCCACCTTCCCTGCCTCACCTATGTGTGGCTGCACACCTGGACCGGACCATCAGGGCAAACTCTGCACAAGCATCTCTCCTGACATGGAGTGGGCTTGAAAGGTGGAATTCAGACTACTCTTCAGGAAGAAAAACAAAAGGTGATGACAGTCTCCATAAAAATGACCTCTTCTTGTCACTTAGGACACTTCTGACATAAGACAGTATTAATTTATGAGAATCACAGTGTCACCCCTCATCACACATTTGATTAAATCCAACAGACTTACTACAGAGACAGGCAAGCTGTGGGCAGAGGATGCTGACTCCTTTTTTTGCAGTTCTGGGGGATTATTGTGCTTTATGGAAATATATCAAAGAATGGGAGAAAAGGGTGAGCAAGAAGGAAAAGGCAACCACAAGAGTCTGTCATCTTTAGAGGATACAAATTAAGCACACTGACTGTCTGGAAAAATGAAGATACACTCTCTGCCTCTGAGCACTACTGCAGAACAAGTAGCTTGTTCTGTGCAGGGTATCTGCTAATGGCTTATCTACCACTCTTATCAGAAGATCATAATTTTGAAACTTGAGTGTATAAAATAAATGAGATGGACAGGGGCTTAATACTGACAAAAAACCCCAGGCAGTTCTTAAAAGTCACCAATGCAGTAATAACTTCCTCTTATTCTTTTCTGACGTGCTTGAGCTACACACAGAGCTTCCCACAGCATTAGTGTGTTGAAACCTTTTTTTGCTTCCTCACTGTGACATTCACAAAAAGACATTTGCTGACTGTACGTATTTGTTCCATGAACATCTGTGTGGTGCCTTCTCTTTCTGTTTCACCCACACCTTTCTATACCAGCTCATCTTTGATTCAATTAAATCTCATCATTTTAGAGGTGGATATAAGCTGGACTGCAGCGCGAGCCATCTATGTACATAAAGAATTTCCCATAAGGGTGTGTAAGAGAAGCCAAAGAGGGATATGGACACGTCCTTAAGTGTTTGTGTCTTAGTGCTGGTCTTATTGGAGAGAACAGTTATCAGCCTTCCTCTCAGGAGGAAACCAGAATATGCTATTGGCAAAACACACAGCATGCCTTCCTCTTAACCACAGCCTGACTTACCACTCCAATAAATGCATGACTCTGCTTGTGCTGACCTGTAGCTAGGATGATTTTGATAGCACAGCTCAAAAATAGAAGCCAGTCCATAGTCAATGTGGGGATTTCTTATTATTTGGAATGCCCCATAACAAGTTCATCGTTGAAGTCTTGTGGGAGGAGTGTGAAGAAACATGGATCCTCTCAGCATATGAAGCTCTTTGAGACTGTGCACCCAGTACGAAGGTTTAGCAAGCTGGGAGCAAGTGTACAGGAAGTGGGTAGGAGTAGAAGCCTAAAAAGAAAAAAAAAAAAAAAAGAAAAAGAGTAGAAATAGGATGAACCCAGTTGGGTCACTTCTCCCACCGTGTTGTATCTGGGCCAAAACCACTGCGTTCTGTAGAGCACACGCTTGTAGGAGGGAGGACTGCAGTCAGAGAGGAGACACCTGCTCGCTGGAAACAGGCATACAATTCCTAAGAGAAAAATCACTACCTCAGCTGCATGTGAGACAGGGTTGGGAACCTGCAAAGCCGTTTTGGCTGCTGGGCTATTTGCAGTACGTCCCGCGTACAGGCATGCTAGGCATCACCGGAGTACAGCGTGCCGCGCGGTGCTGCAAGGCTTCAGAGCAGAGGCAGACAGCATCGCCTTACCGAGCTGGTAAATCCCAATTACGGGTTGATATTAAATGTGCAGCCATTCTGCACTAACATACTTTTTAAGGGATTGCCCTGTCTTTCTAAGGGACACGAGACTCGCTGTGTCGCTTGGGAACATACCTGCTCGTGGTGCTGCGGTGGGGTGGGAGGTGTGGGGGCCCCTCCGACAAGGACATCCCAGCAGAGAGGTGGAGAGCCTCCTCTGCATCCTTTCGATTGGTGGGTTTATCTGTGGGCTTTTTGTTTCCCAGCTGGTAGCTCTACTCTAGATTAGAGGTAATTTTTATCTATATGACTGGGATACTGTGAAATCTAATGCTCGCATTGCAGGAAATGTAGTGATGATGCTGCAAATTATCTATAGATATATATTTGAAGTCATTGTCTCTATAGAAATGACAGGATTTGGGTTATAATACGACAGAGAAACCTCTTTATCCCCTGACATCTGATATCAACTGAATGTATGCACTTGCAGAAAAAAAAGATATCTTCCAGATTAAGGAGACAACACACCTCATTTCCCTGTAACCAGCTACTTTATCCCTTACTGGGGTACCATAGTCCCTACCTTGTCAATCTTTGCTATTGACTTCTCAGCCAGTTTTCTTTTTCCACCCCTTCTGCTGTTTCTTGTTTCCTCTTCCACCTTCCCCCCGCTTCACTTTCCCACTCTTTCTCCACTGCTGAGAAATGTGCGAAGCTAACAGCTCCATCCCTGCCACTTGTCACTGTTGCTTTTCCCAATCACCTGTCCCAGTTTCTGTGTACACCTCATGTTGAGCTAGTGGTGAGGGGAGACGCTAAGCTCGGAGGCAGCAGTGGGGAAGCAATTGAATTTGCAGCCATTGCCTTGGGAGACCAGACCTGGGTGATGCATGTTCTCAACACACGTCGGGGCTGGCAATCAGAGGAGAGAAGCACCTATTGTTTTCCTTTCATGCTCTAGGCTCTCCCAGTGATATTTTTGCTCACTGTATTTTTTCTGCCTCAAATTATGCAATTCACAGGAAGTCTCCTCATATAAAAGATTATTGAGAAAATAACTGTTTACACAAATCAGCTGCAGGCTTGAAGATATTACACACTGGAAGAAGCCAGCTGCGTCTTCTTATCATATCCTGTTGGTTAAATTATGTTAAGATGCTGGGACAGTGAACCCACTGAAATCCTCATTGTTTTCTGTTTTAGCATCACTGGAACGTACCCGGTGGACAGAAGACTTGTCCTGCAGTTTTGTAAAAGCAGCATTATTATTTACAAAACAACACTCAGAGCAACGAGCAAACATGGCCCATATGACAAGTTGATGGTACTATTTTTCTATATTAAGGCAAAAAGATAAAGCACTAATGGCAAATGATTTTTGCGTGGTCTATGTAAGGCAATTAAAAAAAAAAAAAATGCCAGAAGTCATGTCTGTGAAAGAGTACCTTGTGCATTTCCTCTTCGAAGGACTCTCCACAAACTACTTATCTTTGTGAAATCTCAAACAGTGAACCAATGGAAATGTGAAAGCAAAGCACCAGGAAAATAAAAGTTTTATAGGCAGAAGCGACACTTACCAGCTCTGGTTGGTATCGCATTTGGATCTGGTGGCTACAGCTTAGCAAAACTGCTTAGTCAATTCTCAGCAAACATAGACTGGGAAATTCAAACAACCTGCAAATTTGGGAAGTCATTTTGTTCCCACTTTAAAAGAAGTGTTAGGACAGACGCTTCTTAAACAGAGAAAATTAATTTTAAAATGCAGTGTTTCCACATTTTTACACAGACAGAGGTTTTGATTTTTTTCCCAGGTTTGGCTGACCTAGCTTCCACCTAAGTGTCCGACGTCCTTCTGGAGAAAGGGGATTAGGGCAGCTGCCCAAACCATGGGAGCTCGGCTTGGTAGAAACTAAGCCAGACAGGCAGGAGCTTGCCGTCCAGGTCGAACTCAATCTGGGTTAGCAAGCATACTTCACAAATCACACAAAGTGATGTTGGTTTTCCTCCTTTGCAAAAGGCACAGGAGGTCTGCCAGAGCATGGTACTAAAACTGTCTGCCAAGGCTAGCTTTTCAAGTCAAAAGCGTACCTCCTAAAGTTGCACTAGGGGAAAGACAAGAAAACACAGACGTGTGTTTCAGTTCAGTTTCAGCCTCTTCTCCTACCATAATGCACGACTGAGTGGCATGAGAGCCATCGTCCTGGATCAGGCTGACACGGTACTTCCTTTTAACACTGAGAGACCTAAATACAAGATTTGAGGGTTTTCACTGAAAAAAAAAAAAAGGCATAATACAATAAGAGAGAACCACGTAGAATATAACCACTTCTTTATAACTTCTGGAAATGCGTATACTAACAAGTAGTGGAGGACGGTATCCTTAGGGTATTGTATAGCATGGTTTTGAAAGTACAGACAAGGTGCCCTATGAAGGCCCAGCAGAAACAACATAGACACTGCCTTTATGTTTTTGCTCAGCAGGAGTATAAAACAAGGAAGATCTGCAGCACTTTCCACAGGATCCCCTTCCACACATGCCCACCTGAGAGGTCCCTGGCACCCCAGGCAGATAGTCTGCTCCAAGCACCCCAGAAGTCACTGACAGTCAGATCTGGGTGGCTCTGTGGGCTGACATGGCCATCACATGCTGAACAGCTGCTCATGCCCAGCCTTGGGCGTTGCAGTCCCATTTACTGAAGGATCTTGAAGGTCATCCTCTATGCTTACAAACATATCTAGAATTTTTATATTTGTATTTAACTTTCCATATTTGTATTTAACTTTCCATATTTGTATTTAACTGGACCAGCACCAGCCGCTTCCATGTCATGTGTCATCCCAGTGACAGCACCACTGAGGAGGCCACCAAGCCTTTTGCACATGTGATCCCGCCTTGGCTGGAAGCTCCGACCATCCTTGATTTAGCCAGGGCTGCTGGCAGAGAGGATAGCTACCACACCTGCATGAGTCCTCCTGGGACTTATCCTCTGGGGACCACGTCAGATGTCCCTTTGGTGACCATCCAAAGAAGAAGCAACTGTCCATTGCATGCTTCTGCTTTGCAATGCGGTTGGGGAAGAACCATGTTTTTGGCTGCGGGGGTCCCCAGCACATCCGTGGGCACACTTGCCTTAGATGGCAGCCGTCATGGCAATACTGATTATAAACCTATTTGGAAGATGGGATTCGGCTGTGCTGAAGTGCAGATACTAAAGCTGTGGATGATCTCAGCTAGGATTTGCAGAAAGAAGGGCAGCCTTAATCTCCCTCAGGAACACAGCCGGAGTCATGCAGTTGGAAATAGCAGTGTGGATGCAGTAAACAAGCGCAGCATTAGCTGCCCCTCCTCTACGTGCCAGTGCTACGTACCAAGCAGAAGGGGCATCTCAGGCCCCTGACACCCGCACAAGCCCTCGGCTTCCCTGCCGAGCACTGGTTTACTCTCTGTAAACACAAGTTCACAAATGCTGACCCAAGGAGAGAAGAGTGAGCAAGTGCTGGGGCGCTGTCGCAAACAAGACCGCTGTGCGCTGCTGTCATGTCTTTGCTGCGTGCTTGCTGCATTTCCATGCAGAACATGATTTCTGCTATCACAGTTAAGGGAAAAGCGTTGTAGCAGCATATGCTCTACACCGCCCGCTAGCAACTTGAGAAAGCTGAAATCATCCGCAGCAATCAGCCACTGTCCCAGGGAGGAGAACACACTGTCCTGAAGCTGACCAGGAGTTCCGCTGAGCTCTTAATGGTCAACACATTCTCACAGATGCTTCCGTTGCTTAGTGAAATAACCATTAAACCTGTTCTTGCTGTCTTAGCATAGCAACTGAGTATCTTAAGAGAAGCTGCCTTTTTTGCTGGTTTTTGCAAGGTAAATTTGTTTTTAATGCTTTAAATTGCACTAAGGAGCACCAAAGGAAAGGGATTATCACCAGCTCAGGTGGAGGATTGCTGCTGGCTGGGCTTTTGCACGGGCTGTACCAGACCAGACTTCCCCAGCCTGTCGTGTCAGTACGATTTGCTCATGAGAGGTCGGTGCAGATCCGCTGTTGACCATGAACAAGTCAGCATCAACCTGAAGCAAAGCAGGTGTGAGCTTCTGGGGTGGCTTCTGAGACTTGGACAGGGGACCTCTGTAGCATCCACATCAGGGTGCTACGTGCATCAGCAGAAGGAAGCTGCTGTGTGAGACACCGGTGGGAGAAAAAAACAAGTCAACATGCAACTCATACCCATGCATTGTATACAACCAAGGAGGCACTAGCACTTAGGGCAGTCTCCATCCTGAATCACAGAATCACAGAATGGTTCAAGTTGGAAGGGACCTTTAAAGGTCATCTAGTCCAACGGCCCTGCCATAGGCAGGGACATGTTTTAATAGCTTAGGTTTCT
>NW_009234496.1:0-7188 GCF_000690835.1 Fulmarus glacialis | reverse complement strand
CACTCCAACAGGTCCATGTCTTTCTTTTGCTGAGGGTTCCAGCGCTGGACGCAGTACTCCAGGTGGGGTCTCACCAGAGCAGAGCAGAGGGGCAGAATCACCTCCCTCGACCTGCTGGCCATACTTCTTTTGATGCAGCCCAGGATACAGTTGGCCTTCTGGGCTGTGAGCGCACATTGTCGGCTCATGTCCAGCTTTTCATCCACCAGTACCCCCAAGTCCTTCTCGGCAGGGCTGCTCTCAATCCCTTCATCCCCCAGCCTGTATTGATACAGGGGGTTGCCCCGACCCAGGTGCAGGACCTTGCCCTTGTTGAACCTCATGAGATTTGCATGTGCCCACTCAAAAGCCTGTCAAGGTCCCTTTGGGTGATACTTTCTTGTTAACATTGGTGTGAATAGAGAGCTGGTTCTGCATTTGTTTCTGCACCAGTGAGGTTTTCAACCCCAGCAGCTCACAGGAGAGAAGAGCCGGTCCTCAGAGCCAGCTCTGCAAGCCTGGCACCCCACTCTGTCGCAGGACTCTGTCGTCCTCTCTCCGGCCTCACAGACACTCTCTGGCACCCAGCTGCTGGTGACAGCTCCGCTCAGACCATGGCAGGCTCCCAGGAGGGGAACAGAGCCAGCTTTGTCTCCTCGCCCATCACCGATGGGCTCCGGCGGACGCCAGCCCTGCGGGACAGCCGCTGCTGCCCTGCCACATCCATACCTGGAGGAGATAGGCTGCCCGGCCAGGCGCTGCGGAAGAGGTGACTGCTCAGAAGTGGCTTGGAGAAGCAATGCCGGGAGCTCGCCAGAGGGGACTGTGACCTCCTGCTCCATTACAGGAGAGTCAGACAGGAGCAGTAATGCAGGAGGGCCAGCCCCCGCTCCTCCTAGCTCTGTGTGGAGCTGTGCTGATGGAGATGGCCTTTGAGCCTGGGTCGGTTCTCCTCTGGTCAGCCAGCAGCCTTTTTGCTGAGGCCACCAGCCAGTGGTGGCAGCTTGTGACATGAAATGCAAGTGCTCTGTTGGGGCTTAAATTGACCCATCATTAAATTATCCCTCATTAGCAACTAAGTGATTTCACTGAAGTCCCTGGCTATCCTTTGAAAGGGAAAAAGCACTGATTAATGTTAATCATAGCAGGACTCAGGTAGTGACCCAGAGGTGGAAGTCGTGGGCTGGCACTGCCACCGCCCCCGCGTCCCCCACAGGTGACAGAGCCATGTCACGTTTATGCTCCTCACCACTGCTCTTTAATATCTGTTCATCAAAATACATCAAGTAATCCTGGGACAGCCGCAGTGCAAGTTACACTGATTCAGATATGGAGCCTATTACTGAAATTGTTCTCTGTTTTGATTATTTAGGGTTTTGACTATTTAGGGTTTTGACTATTTAGGGTTTTGACTGTTTAGGGTTTTGACACTGGCTCAGCCAATTAAATAGAACAGAAAAGAAGCACGTTTGATGTTAGCTTAACAATGCCAGTCCCTTTTCTCCATCCTCCTATTATTCCATTGCTTTTTTCTCTCTAACGCATGCACAGTTCTCTTATTTGGGAGGCATTAATTTGTGAACAGAAATGCCACGTTTCATCAGTCATGCTGTGAGGTTTTTTTGTTGAAGTCTATTACTGTTGCGTGCCATGAAAAACCTCTTGCCGTGCTATTATGTGAAACTACAGAACAAAATATGCACTTTTCTAGTGCTTTTTTTTTGTCTCATTGCCTACAAATCCCTTTGTAGGAAATAAGTCTCTTCCTTGAGGTAAAACGCTCTGTGTGACAGTTTCACAGCAGTGTAAACAACCTTTCTGAGCTGCAGTTCCTAGCACAACTGATGTTACACACGAAAGTAAGTTCACCTTTTGCACGTTTAGCGCCTTCCCTAAGCTAAAGGTTTTTTCTTTCATATAGATAACATGCTGCATGTACATATGTGTCTAGACATGTTCTGTGTTATACCCAATTATATACTCAGTACACGTGTACTACAGCTCAGATTTCCCACTCCATACATTTGAGATGATTGCTTTGTTCAGACCTTGAACAAAAAACAATCTGCACGCACCCATCACACTGTATCCCGTTAGTCACATACACAAAAGCCCTCTTACTGCTTGAACACATCAGCTGTCCACTGGCCATTAATTCCTCGCCCAGGAAAAACTACTGAAATGTATACAACTTAAATTGGATTCAGATGATGAGAAACCAGAGAGAAAAGTCAACCATAAAGCAACAACAGGTATAGAATCATTGCGGGGAGGGCAGGAGGAAAGAAGACATACTTTCAGACTTGCGTCCCTTGATTTTAAAGTTGGAGTTTAAAAGGGACAAGAGGACTTTTAAAGGGTTTTCTTGGGCACAGGATGACACGGCAACGTCATCGACTGTGGCTGGAGAAAGTTTTGATCCTCACGGAGGGCCCAGACTCTTCTCTGCTAAGGGGGTACCACTGCTGCCATCACCGGTGCTTTACAGGTGACGGCACTGTCACGGTGACCATACCACCTCTCTGGCTGTAGTCCAGGGGTAATATCCCTTGGGAGGGCTCTTGCTAGTAGCTGAGGTACCACAACAAATACACAAAAGTACGACATTTTGAAGGAGAAAGGTATGACATTTCTCCAGCTGTTTTTTTTATCTCTGGTTAGTTTAAAGCCATTGTTTTATGAGTTTCAACAGGCTCCTGAGAGAGGGAGCAGTGGACAGGGGAGAGTTGAGTTAGTCAAAAGTGCATAGCAAGTCCCTGCAGTACCTGCTGGAATAGCCCTTCCATGTGGGTGTATTAACCATACTTGACCACCTCTCTGCAAGTATAGTCATGATAGTCATGAAATGATACCTGAGGGTCGATAGCAGATGCAAATCTATGCTCAGGAGTATTGTGTATGCCAGATGGATTATTAATCTTAGCATGCTTCATTGTGCATGCAGGTGAGGAATGGCTTTTTCTTTTTTTTTTAACTGAAGTATAATCGAGTTCTATGTAGGAAGGAGGCATATTTTTTTCCCTTTCATTAAGAAAAGCATTTTGGAGTTGGATTTGATGAAGACATTGACCTTCCATTTTGAGAAAGTTTCACTCTGGATAAGAACTAAACTGTTTTAAACACCACGTCCATTAAATTCCACGCCAAACTTAATCAAACATAGACATGCCGTTTGCAAAGTAATAGTACAGTCATACCATTTGAAATGCAGCAGTGTATCTGCATGAAGTAACTCTAAAGCAGGAAAAGGCTAGTTATAAAAGGAAGCAACTAGAGGGTTCAGTGGAGCTGAGAAAGGTAGTGCAGGCAGCATTGCAGGGAGGCTCAGAAGGGGGCCAGGATGATTTTTACAGTTTCTCACGCAGGTAGCTTCATAAGGGGCCATGTTAGAGGAGGTCTTACAGAGACCACAGCTCTCTGAAAACTGCTGAAATAAAATTGTGGTAATTTCCATGAGAGGGACATGGAAAATATAGGATTTTAGTATTCAGAAGTGTCAACATGACTTTATTTACTTATTTATTTATTTAGAGGCAACTTTATTTGCGATGTCAAGTTGAGCACTCGAGACCCATTCTGGGAGATGGCAATATGTTTACTTTGATTATAACTGTGAGATATTTTTAAACAGAGCAGAAGGAACTGTGCAGTGACCTTGCCTCGCAGAAGCACCGCATTTGCAGAAGCTTATGAAAGTATTTTTGCCCTTGGAAAGGTGCATTATTTCCAATATTAGAAATCATCTTTTCCTGTAAAAGTGCTTTGAAGTAATAGAAAGCAGATATGGTATCTTGTAGTCAAGCTTGGTTTCCACAAAGAAGCTGCAGCTGACAGCAGACTGCCTCAGACCCCAAGAGACCCCAGGCTTCCTTCCTCCCTCTGCTAAAAGTTTCCTGTGTCATCTTGCCAGGGGACTATTTCTGTGTTCTTTGTTTCTTTGCCTACCAGTAAAATGACAGTGCGTCTCTTGGGGATGTTTTGCGACTTAAATAATTTGCTTTAAGGCCCTAGGATGAAAGGCTCCGTAAAAGTCCAGTGATAAATACAGCCAAGATTGCAATTTAAAGTGCTCTTTTTTAAAGAGGAAATGTAAACCAGAAGCTGCCAGATGTTTTTTGCACTCCTTTTGAAATTTCCCTGTCAATAACTTAGCAGGATTTTGTGCTCCTAGGAAGTTTTCTTCAGCTTTCAGTCTCTTCTTGCATCTCCTGTTGGAAAGAAATACAGACCGCAGTACTTATCTTACCAGCTGTGTGAATAATTTTCTTCAGAGCCGTGGCCTTATACAATGGATATTGACACAAACAAAAAAAAAAATCTATTGATGTTTATTCTGGGATAGACATCACCATTAGCTTGTTATTCAGCACAAATAATATGGGAAGAAGTATTTACACCACAACACCCCCCCTTTAAAATGCAATCCAGGCATGGAGAAGAGTCTGTATCACAGGGACAGGAGGGAGAATTTATCGCATGCAAGTTGGAAGCATTAAAATAAATATCCTGAATAGCTCTGCACTCAGTGTCATACATATTCTCCTAGAGGTGTTGTTCTGTATGAGTTGCTATAGAATTATAACTCAGAAGACCGTGGTAAGGTGCAGCGCTGGTCGCAGTGCAGGGCAAAGCTGTGCCCCCGCATCCAGTGGTGTACAATATACACGCCGCGCTGCCTGGCACTAATGCGGGGGTAAGGAGCTGCTTTTGCCTCATGGTAAACCCATGGGCACAACGACTCATCTGACATTTATCAGGTTCACCATTGTACTTGTTGATGCACAGCTGAAAAATAAACAAAACAGGGTCGAGATCAGAAGTTGCACTCCCAGCGCTGACAAACATGTTACGCAGCCTGCATGGCTAACAACAGCTGCCGTGTGCTGGCTGCCTGCTGCTCTCTCTCTCTTTAGAGATGATGTCTGAGATTAGGGAGGAATGACCAAAAGTCCCCGTAGTGACCTCCCTTCAGAGACAGCTCTACCGAGTGCTAGCTTACATAAAAAGCATGGTTGGTTATTTTCTCTGCAAAAAATGTCTATGAAGAGAAGCAAAGGCACATAGCCATGAGACAGCCATGTCTCACTTTGAGAGATCTGGCTAGTTAGCTTAGACGTTATAGATAACAACCAGGAGGCTGGAAGCAGACTGCTAGGGCACATGCAAACCTTTGATTATAAATCAATCCCTGCCTATTAATGACTGTTTAATTTATTTTGATGAGTCTCTTGGCTTTCTTTGGGAAGTCCTAAACATTTACAGCAGGCCGCAGACTCCACAGTGCCCTGTGCAGTGTGTACTGCTGGTCCGAGGGTGCAAGGATATGTGTAGGGCCAAGAGCCTTCTTTACTGAGAGGCAGGCTCTACCCACCCCAGGAGCTGTTGATTTCAAGCTTGGAAACAAAGATACTAACAGTAGGGTTTTTTCCTCTTTAAATTAATTAACCTGGCTCAACAATGAGTTGATCAGATCTGCTGCTTAAAAACCCTTCACGATCATCCATGTCAGCGTATTACTGCCCAGTTTTCATACTTCCATCTTGTAGTAAGGACATTTTTACAGCAGCCAACCTTCTAGCATCTCCAGGACCCTGCATATTCCAGGTTTCACATGGGGAGACCCTCCCATCATTATAAATCACCTCTGGTCCGCAGGTTCCCATCACCTACATATTCACTACATAAAATGAATCAAGGTCCTCATCTGCAAAGCTCTCAGGGGCTTAAGACACAATTTACTATTTGAGGCCCAGCTCATCTCTTCACAGCAGCCCTTGCCAGCCACAGTTCAAGTGCTGAACACCCACAGACACCCAAATTTCTGTTCTCAAAGGGCTGGAGAAGAAACTCTCTTGAGAACAGAACCCAAACTTTGGATTTCCTTCCAAGGAAGACCTGCTTGTGTCCCGGTGTGACTGCCATCACGTCAAAGTGAATCACATGCCCCTTCAGTAAGGCCAAATGATGCTCAGAAAAATCCACATACAGATTCACGTATGTCTTACTAAGGGGGAACACATTAAAAACCCCTCCATTTCCTCACGGACTCCTCCTTCACAATTCGCAGTGGTACTTCAGCTGGCAGAGATGGACACCTTGAAATGGGGCAGCGGGAGAGCTCTTTTATTGAACCAAGTGAGGATAGTTTTCCCCTGCCCTTTATTCAGCACTTTTACTGTCAGGTTTTTAAAGGCAGGCATAATCCTCCCATGTATGGATTCAAAATTTCATGCAGAAGGTTTATTTACTGTTTCAGTTATGTCAATTTCCAAACCCTTCCCCATTAACAGGCCTGCTCTGGAAGGGTACGGCTGAAGGTGACCCTCCACCATTACTGCAGTTTCCTTTCCTTACTGCCTCGTAGCTCTTTACAATGAATTTCATTAGTACCTACTAACTCAATACACATGGTCTAAGTAGGTCGTTCTGAATTTAGCTACTGCCCTCTTTTTGTATAAACCCAACCTTGTTACGCGTCTGCTGCTACGCTGAGCTGCACCCGCCAGGGGAGGACCGCTGTAGGACCTAAACCTTCCACCCGAGATCACCGTCAACACAAGGACAGTGAGGTGAATCTCACTGACCTCGCAGCAAGCTACAGCCACTGTCACAAGGGCCTTAAAGTTGACACAAACAGCAGGTAAAAGAACGGTGATCTTCATTGCACGGACGTGAAAATGAGGCACCAAGAGAGGATGCATCCATCCCAGGCCTGTGGTGGAGGATGGACAGTACACCAGGTCTGTTCTGGCACTGTCGTAGTTTTACTGCTGAGTTGTCAGTATCATTTTCTAACACAGATTTTGATTTCCCAGGCAAATCTCCGGCCAGCAGATTGGTACTGGAAACTTGTTTGCTCCTTCTGTGCAGAACGATTACCTACCTTTATATTCAGGCTTTTGCAGGCCCCCTCAGAAATTTGATAGATTAATTGGTTTAACTTCCTGCTCTGCCTGTGACATACAACCAATTCACCCCAGCAAAACTGGTGATTACACCACCATTTGTAGAGACCTCAGGTGGGACTGAAAATCACACAGCAGGCAGTCTCGAGGTACCCGTGTAGATGACAGTCAGGGAGACGACAGTCAGTGGGGCAGGCCGATTCAGACCAGGACTTCAAGGAGCAGAAGAGTTTGCAGAAGTCAGCTTTCCAAGATGTCTCTTAAGCCAATCAAATTTTTTTGATTGTGCACCCCTATCAGTAAA
>NW_009234495.1:0-283 GCF_000690835.1 Fulmarus glacialis | reverse complement strand
CGGCCGGTTGCGGGCGGGGAAGGGCGGCGGGGGATAATTGCTGCGCTTTCCTCCCTTACCCGGCCTGCTTTCCCGTTACCCCGGGTTCAAGCAAAATTCACCACCCTCTCCTTGGTCACGCTCTTTTTTGACTTGGGTCTACCGCTAACTTCTTGAATGCTCTAGTTTTCTTGCTACTAATGTCGATACGCTTCCAAGCAGGGAAAGGAAAAGGTAATTATTCTCGTTATCCTCTTCTTCGAGGCGGGGGCCGCAGAGCAAGGGACGACCCTCGGCGGGCCGC
>NW_009234494.1:0-15882 GCF_000690835.1 Fulmarus glacialis | reverse complement strand
GGTGGGGGTGGTGGCTCCGGCGGGGCCCTTGCCGGGCTGTAATTCAGGGCTCCCTCGCCGCACGCAGGGGCGGCCTCGGAGGGATCCCGGAGGGGTTTCGCCGCCGCCGGTTTGACAGGCCATGAGGGGCCGGCTGTGCCCTTCACAGTGCTCCTTGCTTCCCCTCCCAGGGCAGCGGCAAGGTAGTGGTTTTCGGTAGCTGGGGTTCCCGGGTGGAGTGAAGCCGGCAGCGGCAGTCGTGCCAAAATCTGAGTCTTGAAAATCAGGGGGGAGGAGCGGGCATCACAGGGACTTTAACTGGGATGATATAGCCCAGCCTGTCGCCTAAATGATGAGCGTGCAAGCTGCGGCATGTGTGTTTTAAAATACATTTCAGAAGTGTTAGCTCCTGTGGACAACGTAGAGCGTGGACAGAAAAGTCCTTACCATGGAAAGATGTGATAGGAGGCCTGAGACTGTATGTCAGACTTGCCATAACCAAGTGTTCAGAAAGTGTTTTAATAACCATAGTTGGAATTCCTTAGTTTCATTGCCAAACTCCTAATTTACCTGTGTGTGGGCACAGCGTTTCCTAGTTCTTGAATTTTCTGTCTGTGTTGATGTTCCCTAAAATGTGTTCTGAGTGTTTCTCTGCATGGGATGTTTGCTCCCTGGAACTGATCAAAAATTGGTGCTTTCCTCTGTGGCCCTAGGCTTTATCTCTGGCAGTTACTTTGGGTGGAGCTCCAACTTTCTCTTACTTTGGTTTAACTTATTAAATATAGAGTATTTTTACTGGGCATATCAGATACAAGATACAAATTATACCCGCAAAGGTGCGGGTACAAACCAGATGAAAGGTGATTCTCTGTACGCATGTAGTTTAGCTGGAGAACTTTTTATTACAAGGTTTTGTGGATGCAAAAGGTTCAAGGGGAGACTGGTTGACTTTATGGAAGTTCTCCCATTAGGGACGAGCCAGATAGACATTCTCTGTGAGAAAGTAAATGCAGACACCAGGCAGGCTGCTGGAGATTATGAGGGCACATAGGAGGAGTCTGTACTTGTGGTGGTGTTGGTTTTTGGTTTTCAGCATTTGACTGCATGGGAGGTGACATAAATGGACATTTAGTTGGGCCCGGTGTGGGTATTTCTACTTACAGTCTAAGTTGTTCAGTGTGTGTTTGTGGGTACAGGGTTGTTTTGGGTTTTTTTGCTTTGTTTTTTAGGGGAATGCTAGATGATAGCTATAGAATGGGTGGATTTCTCTACTAAAGAGGACACCAGAACTAAGGTTTTGCAATGCTTAAATCAAACCGCAGAGCGTTTTACAAGCCCCATTCCTTTCCATGCTTATGCCCAGAGTTTTAATTCCATATGGGGAGAGCTGTTTTGGGGATGGGTTTCTGGAGTTCCTGGGCTCTGGTTCCACATTTGGAACTTTTGATCCCTCTGTTACTTTGAAGCTAAGGTTTCATTGCTAGGGCTTCCCAGGCTTTCTTTTTCAAAGGAAAAGGCCAGAGAGTTGAGAATAGTGTTAATCTCTGTGAATGGAGCCACTATTCCTCATTTTATGAAGATTTTTGTAAGGGTGAGAGAACCTGCAAGGATTAAACATTGAAACAATACTCTGCTTCAGAAAGGCATAGTTTTAATTAAAGTAATTGTGGGGGGAAGACTTTGAAAGCAGTTCATGATAATCGGTCAGCTTTCCTTGTAAGGTTTTTTGGGCTTACCGTACCGTCATAATTCAAAATAGTTGCCTTTCATGCTGTGTTCATAGCTCACAATGAGTAGAATAACACTGTAGTTCTAATTATATGAAATAAATTTAAGAACAGATTTAAAATCCTATTATTGTTGACACTTAGTTGTAATTTTAATGTCTACCTCAAAAAAATGCTTATGAGCAGACCTGAAAAGTGGATAGGGCAAGGAACAGGCTCCGGTATTGGGATTTTTTTAGAAAGGGGAGGAAACTATTTTTTCTCCCCTTATAACACCTACAAGGCACAAGTGTAGATAAACCATATCCACGTGAGGCAAAATTTTGCATCACAGTACACTGGTCAAAGTTTTGGAGACTTGACTTAGGTGCACTTGGCATTGATACGAGACCTTGAAGCCCCCTCTCTAACGAGGCGAGCTGATGCTGCTTTTCACATTGTGTTTGTGTTCTGAGGGCTTCCTCTGCAACCCCAAAGGCCAGAAGCTTAGCTGTCACCTTATGAAAAACATACAGTGGGTACCTCACTTGTTGAAAACTAATGCTTATCGTATTACAGTGAAGTAAATTCTCTGTGTGATACTACTTTTTCCACAGATTATGTAGGGCAGCAAGGTGTAATGAAGTGTGGGAATGCGTGAGTGCTCTCTAATTAGAGTTTGACAACGATGTTTTGTATTTCAGGGCAAATGACCCAGCTTTGTGAACTGATCAATAAAAGTGGAGAACTGCTAGCAAAAAATCTTTCCCATCTGGATACAGTGCTTGGTGCCCTGGATGTGCAGGAACACTCGTTAGGCGTTCTTGCTGTCTTGTAAGTGTTGCTTTCTTTTAATTAAATATCTTAGTATTAAAACTTCAGGCAACGTGCTGAATTGTCAACCAAATATTTTTCTTTTGGAAATGAATGTTTTCAATCTGCATTTCTTAGAATGGTGCTTAGTTTCCTTCGGTGATACACATTTTATTAATAAAAATACCAAGGCAAATTTGTGTTTTCAAAAGAATTTTTGTTTTCAAAAGAAAAAAAACCTCTGCAGCTTGTAAATGCCATTACTGTCAAATGGTAACATTGGGGATTTGTTTTCCTTAAGGCTGTACCCATTTCTCTTGTTTATGCCTTTATAAGTATTTTTCCATATGTGTTCAGCAAAAAGATATAAAACTAGCTTTTAAAACTCGATTGGTAGGACATTAGTGCACTGAACTGTAAGCATGAAGCAACGCACTTTTTTCTTTCCAGTGAAGCATGGGTTCTTATCATAGTTCTTGGGTATTTGTCTCTAGACCGCATTGAGGCTCTTGCTGCTCTCTGTAGTTTACGATAATACTTGAATTGTCTTGGTGATGCTGAGGTGAGGTAAGGATATTTGGCCCTGAATCTCAAACGATTGCTTCTAGCTGTACCTAACCACAAGTGAAGTGTCTACAGGTTCCACTATTATTTTAAAGTTCTCTTTTAAAGCAAAGGCCAGAATTCTAGTACTTGTTCTACTACCCTTTTGAAACAAAATGACTGTAATGCATAGTGATAATGCACTTAATACTGCAATTCACTAGCACCTCATAAAAATGCATTACGGAATTTACAAAAAGCAGGACATCGGTGCTGCATTAGCAGAAGAATCATATCATGAGCTACATGAAAACAGTCATTAAAACAGGTGGAGTAAGAAAGATACCTGTTTATAAGAAATATGCAAAATGTATTATTTGAAGAGATGGTATCAGTGGAGCATATAGGAAAGTTCTCCTGGCTGAAACTGTGGCATCGCAAACTCCTACCCTGGTAGAATAAGACTCTGAAGAGACAGGGAAGGGGTGGCAGCACGTAACCTGGACAGTCATAAGCCTTGTGGGGAAGGACAGTTCATGATCTAGGTGGGTTTGAACTGCATATTCCAGTGTATAGCAACGGAAGTATAGGCAGGGTTGGGTACCTTCCAACAGCATTAAACAGAATTTTTTCTGTATGTTTTTGTGATATTTGTAGGATGCAGAGGTGGAGAGTTTTCACTGCACTCAGATGAGCGTAATCATAGTTCATCTTACAGAAGAAGCAATGTGTCTACACATAGTCTACAGCCTATAGGGTGCTAAGGAACCACCAGAGGTGGAAAGAAACTGGAAGTGAAGAGAAGGAGCTGCTATCGAGAGATACAAGTCTAATAATTTAATAGTTGAGAAATCTTGAGCACATTCAAGCAGCAGATGTCTGCAGGATAGGCAAAAGTGTCCAGAGAAGTTGTGTGGCTGAGTATTACAATTCATGATCGTTAGCCAGTGTTTCTATTATGATTGTAACGGTTGTACCAGATAAAATTATCTTTGTTCATCATAGTTTGTTCTAAATTGTAGTTTGCACTAGATTGAGAATGGGGGTGTGCGCGAAAAGCATATTTTCAAATGTTGTGCAGCTCCTGGGGAAATCGTATGCCATCTGTCATAAACACTTTGGTTTTGTTTGCAAGCATCTACATGCATCTGCAGAGATTTAGCGATGAAGCTTTTTTATTAATCTCCAAAGGTTAAGTGCTAAACCTTTTGTTTGTTTGTTTTAGGTTTGTGAAGTTTTCTATGCCCAGCATCCCTGACTTCGAAACATTATTCTCACAGGTGCAGCTTTTTATCAGCACTTGTAATGGGGAACACATTAGATATGCAACAGACACTTGTAAGTTAAGCTTACTTTCAGACTGTATATATTTTTTGATAGTTTGGTATTACTGATTTTTCACTGTGTTGGGTTTTTTTTGTTTGTTTTTTTTACTGATTTAGTTGCTGGCCTGTGCCACCAGTTAACAAATGCCCTTGTGGAGAGAAAACAGGTGAGCAAGTATCATCTAGTACAAATAAGCTACCTACATATCCAGGCTTTTAAAGGGGATGTTACCCTTTAACCCCTTTAAAGGGGAACAAGTCTCTTACTTCATAAAGATTTGCCGCTAACTTCACGTTAAGTATTTTTGTGCAGCTCCTTACTTGTTAAGTTTACTGAGAGGTAATGAACCTAAACCAAGATTTTAAGATTTCTTTAAGGAAAATGTAAAGAAGATAAATCTTTCGGGGGAGAGTTACCTAAAAACGTGTTCTCTCACACAAACTAGGAGATCTGTAGTACCAAGAATGTTCCTCAGACAATGTGTGCGTGAGTAGGAGAGCGCTGCAAAAATTATTAGCGCTGGTGAGTCAGTGATACTAGTTTCAGTGTTATTCTCACCAGTGTTATATAATGTTCTTAACGAAATGCCTTAAAATATAAAGGAAACTTGATTAAGAAATATTTGACCCATGTTTTTGTTGCTAAGATACTGACTTTTTCAGGCCATTTTAGTGAAATGTAGCCTGAAATAGAAGTCGAGATCAAGTCTGGTCCAAGTGGAGTAAAGCAAGAGCCTTGCCTTTCGTATTTGGTGGGAGTTTAGATGGCGTCATGGAGTCAAGAAAGGTTTTGTTGTCGATACAAATTACTGTATTCCTGATGAGGTTGGCTTTGTGGAGCAGAATTGATGACCTTAGTTTATCAGGAGAAGTTGTATAGCCAAGGTTAATTTTATTTTCTGAGAGACTGCAGTATCCTACAAAAAGGGAACCTCAAGTTAACTATTACTTAATGGAACCTGTCAATTAGTGTTATTTTTCATTTGTAAGTGTCAACATAAGATCCAATGTGCTGCCATCTATGAGAAATTATCTGAAAGAGATGTAATTTCTGACAGCCCCTGCGAGGAATTAGCATTCTCAGACAAGCCATAGACAAGATGCAGATGAACACAAACCAGCTGACCTCAATACACGCAGATCTCTGCCAGGTAAGGGGACCATAAGGGCTTTTTATGAAAGTAAAAGCTTATAAAATACCTATAGCCCTTTGAGGAAATGCATGTTCACATATTTCAATGTAAAAATGGCTTGTAACTGGTTTTTTCCCAGTAATAAATAATATGATATACTGAAATAAAATCCCCTGCTATTAATTTTAAATGTTCAATGCATGTCCCCAGATCTTTGGTTTTGTTGATGACTTCTGAAAGTCCTTTGACATATCTTCTCTCTGGGCTGAAAGTCGCACACAGCTTGTCTTAGGCGGTATAAGTGTAATATCCAGATACTGTTTGCTCAAGTTTGACAAAAGGCATGTTTGTCTCGGTGTCTTTGGCCTGGGTTTGCACTTCTGTCTCATTCTTGGCTCCTGGGATTTAGGGTTGGACAGGAATGTTTAGTGCAATATTGAGCGCTGCCAGCATGGTAGTCTGGAAGGCCTGGAGTTTCAAGCAGTTCTATCAGAGTCTAGTTTCTTTAGGATTCAGATGATTTATAACAGTTCACAATCTGTGTTAAGGGTTTCCAAATAATCATGATACAATGAAAAATCTGTGTTACAGCACTACTGGCGTGCGCTGTTTTTTCACTCTTGGAGGAGTGAGATTTATTAAATAGTACTAGATGAATTGAGTTTCAACTTCTTCCTCATGGAAATTTGAATGGAAATGGCTAATTTATGAAAACTTGATTTATTTTCTTGTAGCTCTGTTTGTTAGCAAAATGCTTTAAACCTGCCCTCCCGTATCTAGATGTGGACATGATGGATATTTGTAAAGAGAATGGGGCATATGATGCGAAGCACTTTTTATGTTACTACTACTATGGTGGGATGATATACACTGGGCTAAAGAACTTTGAAAGAGCACTCTACTTTTATGAACAGGTAACTTTAAACAAAATGGTAAGTCTAAAGTGTGATCAATTGAAAGGCAAAAGTAGCATGTGTAATAGTGCTGAGAGAACATATCGTCTTTGAATTTCCACAAGAATGGCAATAAAAGCCATGAACGTAACAAAGTACAAGCAGTCTCCAATTATTTTCATTCTTAACCTTAAGGATGTAATTCTACTAACAGATCTATACTGTTGTTCATCATTCATACAGGTTTTGGTTTAGCACGCGTGTTCATCATAGTTATACATAAAAACAGATTTGGGTTAGTGTTCTCTATTAGCTCCTTTATGAAGGGTACAGCCTGAATGATACTCTTCAGAGTATAAAGTGAAGTAACAAGCAAACTGTCTTTAGAGGTGTTTTTCTTTAAGAAAGTCTCTTAACGGCGAAGTAACTATTGCACCATAAAACTATGCAACTCAAAGGTTGATGTTAAGTTTATCTCGCTATAAATATTTTTCAGATGCCTACTTATTATTGCTAGCATAGAAACAGTTCACAGGCTGACATTCAGAATTGTGTATTCTTAAAGAAAAAATAGTCCAGTGCTTTTGCTAAGACCTTTGCTAATTTTGAGGGGCTTCTTCAAGGCTATTACAATATTTGCTGCTTTTACCTTCTCTGTGAAAGAAGAGAAAATCGCAAAATTGGGAAAACTTTGTGTGTGTATGAGAGGGAAGTGCTGTCAAATGGGCAAAATAAACTGGTGCAGCATATTTTTTTTTTTCTGTAAACAAGGGTCAGCTCTTGAGTAGCTAGCAGTATCATAGCAAACTAAAATCCCTTTTCCCTATTCTGCATACCTCTTTCAGCATACTTCAATATGAGATCTGATGATGTAATAGCTTTATAAAACCTCTTCAAGGAGCTGTATAAATCCAGATTCTAGAGGAACTGTATAATCATTCCTGGTATCAAGTAGCTACAGGTGATTTCTAGTACAACTTTAGATCTATACCAAGAAAAGAACAAGGTTATTTTAAGCTAGGCATCACTGTAACATATGTTTTGAGTAGCTTGTATAGAATTTACTTTTTTAGGACATTTTTGGGTAATTAATTTTGACAGAAGTTAGTTAAGCTTTAATGCTCTAAGGTGAATTTCACATGTCATGGTATCCTTTCTGCATGCAGCTTTGAACTGAGATTTTTGTTAATGCAGTAGCTACCAGGATCTGCCAGTAAGTATACTAAATTTCTATTCCATTTCTTTCTTTCTTGTTTAGGCAATAACTACTCCAGCCATGGCAGTCAGTCATATTATGTTGGAATCATATAAAAAGTATATTCTAGTTTCTTTGATACTACTTGGCAAAGTTCAGCAGCTACCAAAATACACTTCCCAGATAGTTGGTAGATTCATTAAGGTAAGTCTTGCAAATACAGCTAATTAATAGAACAACAAATCTGAATTTGTAAATTTTTTTTTTTTCCTACCCTCATTTGATGGTACTGTTTAACATTGCAGATCATGGGAAATAACGCACAATGTGCCAGAGTACAACCTCTTGCTGCCTTTCTAGTGTACAATAGCTAAAGATTGTCTGGCAACTTCTACGTCTATTACAAACAAAGTGTATTGTTCATATTGGCAATACAGGTTTTTAAACTTAAATTTGGAAAAACTTTAGGGTTGAATAGTACTTACCAATATTCTCTTCACTGATAGTGCACATCCCTTGATAGCATTTTACATTAGAACTCAAACAAGACTCCTATTTCACTTGGCTTTCAATATGCAGCGTCCTTGTAAGAACACTCAACCCGTAACTTCATCTCGTTGAGGTACAAAATGCTAAATAGTTCATTCCAAAACTCCAGCTTTATAAAGAATAAAAGCTTCTGAAAAAGCTGCAAGTTTGGAGTCCATAAGCATTCTGATTAGGAGATGTAGGGTGGAAGACAAAACTGATAGTGAGAGAGTTCTGATCCTGGGTAAATAACACTTTTAAAAGTTAGTTAGTTCTTATTTAACACTGAGTTTGTCGATTTGTGACCAAAATTTCAGAGTTCCAAAAATCTTCTTCTAACTTCAGATACTAATCAGCAAGCTCAAACAATTGCCATTTTAAACTAATTTAAGTGAACTAGTCTTCACTTTCTGATTCTCTGTTGTCCATGCTGTGATGCATTGTGGTCAAGGATGACAGTGTCTTAGAGGGTAGAACAAATATAATGGATGGGCAGTGACTACTCAATATGCCACTTCCCTTGAATTCAGCTTACTTCATATGCTGGTCAGCTAATGGACTTTTTCTTGCTCTCCCATAACAAGAACTGTCACACAGAGGTCCTTGAATAATGTTTACTAAATCTTAGATTGCAGTAATACAGATTCAGCGTATGAGGATCTATCATTGCTGTAAAGCCATGTATGGGCATCACGTAATTTTTATGAGAGATGCTTGAGCTACTTAAATTTACTTTTATGCCTGCATGGCTTCTAATGTTGAAGTAGTGAATAGATTTTGTGAGGCTGGTTGAACACCATGTCCTTTAAGAAGGGTTCTCATTTTTCTAATTGCAGCCCCTTAGCAATGCTTACCATGAATTAGCGCAAGTTTATTCAACCAATAAACCCTCGGAGCTTCGAAATCTGGTGAACAAACACAGTGAAACATTCACAAGAGATAACAATATGGGATTGGTTAAGCAATGCTTGTCATCTCTCTACAAAAAGAATATTCAGAGGCTAACCAAGGTAAGATGTAGGGGTTTTATTTTGCTGAGAAATGCGATTCGTTTTTCTCGAAGAGTGTATCTCTGAAATGTATTCAATTCAGAGCAAAATGATAATGTAGTAATGTCACGGAGAAATGACTAAAACTGAGATTTGTGTCTCTGAAACAAATGAGACTAAAATGCTCTGTATAGAAAACCAATTCAGTTGGCTACTTATGCATTATTTAAAAGGTGGTTCAATATGTCTGTCTATCAGAGGGTTTTGCCCATGAGATTTTCATACATAATCAAAAAAGTTGTGAACGCTGCTACCAAGTGACCTTCATCTCTATTTGAAAAATAGGAAACCTGAACTTTACAGGTTACTTCATTAGAGGAGAGGGAGTGGGACAGATTTTGGAAGTGTCTGAAGTAAAAGGAAAAACAGCAGCACTGGAGTGATATGCTTGTTCAGCTGAGAGATCAGGTTAATCCTTAAAGATGATCAGGGGAAATGTTATTTTTTGCAAGCTCAGATGATGTTTGTTGCAGTAGAACTAACCTCAGAAGTAATGCAATACACGCATCTCTTGAAGGAAATTGAAGGGATGGACAGTCACCCTATTCATTTAGGAAGGTGAGGGAAGGGGTTGGACGTGGTGAGGACTGTGTCCGGGGTAAAAAGGAATTGCAGAATTGGAGTAATGACTCCGTTAGTTTGGTCTGCATACATGCGCAGTGGTCTCTTTGGAGGAAGAACTGACTCCATGGTGCTTTTATAAGTAATAACTATGTGATCCACTTGTTTTTTCCCATCAGACTTCAAAATAAGATTGCATAGGCCATGAAGGATTGTTAGGGAAAGTTCTTAGCATCTGGTTTTAACCGTTTAATACTTTCTAAATTTCAGACATTTTTAACATTGTCATTACAAGACATGGCAAGTCGAGTACAGTTGTCGGGGCCCCAAGAAGCAGAAAAATACGTCCTCCACATGGTAAGACTTGTGACTTGGCGAAACTATCTCAATTTAAAAACTGACCCAATTTAAGACTCTCTAAGTGTTTGGATTGGCAGTGCATGTTCTGAATGGCTGAAGAATGGTTCTTTTTCAGGGTGAAGATAATACTGTCAGTCTGCTGTGGTGTTCAGGCTGTTCTCAAAAAATTTTAAAGGATATTTTCTGCCTAAGATGAGGCATGCATAATTTGTCTTTGGGAAGCTGTTAGGAAATAAAAAGCAAACAAGTTAAAGATGATTCCACAAGGAGTCTGTGTGCTGTAGTTACCTGAAATTCTGTTCTTAGTGGTACCTTACGTTAAACCTTCTCTCATTTCAGATAGAAGATGGTGAAATCTTTGCAAGTATTAATCAGAAAGACGGTATGGTCTGTTTCCATGATAATCCTGAAAAATATAACAATCCAGCTATGCTTCATAACATTGATCAGGAGGTAAATCTTTAAGATACTAACTGCTTTTGGAATTCCTACTGAAGAACCTTAGTCTGTAATCAGAGAGCTCTTGGGAGAAGCCAGTGTAGGTTACTTACATTTAGAGATTAAGGACTATAAATCATTATTTGCCTATTTCACAGTACCAGTATTTAAAGGTTTTAGATTGATAGTCAGTTACTGTCGGTGTGTTCCCTGTTGTATCTTCTGTACAGCTTGAGATGTTTTGGTAGACTGACTGCTTAATGTTGGTGATGGGAAGTTCCTTGAATTGAATGGATTAGAAAGATTGTTTTTAGAGTTTTAGACTTCAAGGGTCACTTCCACTGGCTGTCGATAACCTGCCTGTAGGTTGAGGTAGTTGACTCACGTGGGACTGTCTATCAGTGCCCTTAAAAAGGATTGTTAGGAAGACATGGATCAAAATAAGGGAATAAAAAAAAAAAATGGTCTGACACTTCTGTTTGGGAGATGAGGGATGAGAACGTTTTGACATGGAGCTTTTGTGATGGCAAAAGTTATTGGTTCTACATAGCACAGCCATGAAATATCTTGAAGATCATGCACAAGCTGGACAAAGTAATCAACTTTATATATATATTTTTTTAAGATGCTGAAATGTATAGAGCTTGATGAACGACTGAAAGCCATGGATCAAGAGATCACTGTGAACCCTCAGTTTGTGCAGAAGGTAATTGATTTAGTGTCTTGTAAGAGGTTCAGTGCAGTGAGTATGTGTTGCACTGAATGTCACTATTTACAGTGTTAATAATTATGTATTATTAGTAGTAATGTGCATAAACATAATGCTTTAAAACAAAAAGGAAGTGCATGTTATTTCCTATGCACTTTATTTTCCTACCTGTTAACTTCAAAGGACTGTGTGTCTCAAAGGTAAACCTTCAGATCTGTTTCAAGAGAAATAACTCTCTCCCTTCCAGAGTATGGGCTCTCAAGAAGATGACTCAGGGACCAAACCATCCAGTTATTCCTGAAATTCATGTTGCTCACCACTCCGCTTTTAAGTAAAAGCTTATGAAAGAATCACGCCTGGAATAGGGCATTGAGGAGTTCCACGAAGAGAGCAGAGAGAACTGAGCTTTGCTTTTCACCTGGACATTAAGAAAATAAAAGAACCACCCTCTCAGTACTGTATAATATCAGAAATATTCTCTGCAAAGAAAAAGGAAATCTCAAAAGAAAACTTAAAAGTCTGTTGTGGATTTATTTATCTTCAGATTAACATCGTTAACGCATTAAATAATCTACCTTTTGTTTTAAAGGGTTTGAATGTTGCTGTGTTTCTGTAGCAGTCCTTTTTTCTCTTCTGCAAAAAAAAAGTGTTATTCAGGGAAGAATACAAACTAGTGTTGGTTCACTTACAAGATAATTACTGGTTCACTATTCTGTATTTAAAGTTGGCTCAAAGTGCAGATTTATCATATGTATGGTGGGTGGAGAGGGGCGGAGTTTAAGTAAACTATCTACATTATAATTTGCATATGCCAGGTGTAGCTGGCTGCTGTCTATTAAATGAAATAAGAACTGTGTTCTTCCTGAAAGGATGAGCATATTAACAAGTCCTTGTAAGGCGGTTTTGCTGAAAATCAGAAATCACTATAGGGAATCCATACATGATAGCTATTTATGATTTTAAGTTTCTGGTACAAAATATTTCCTAATAACATTTGCTCTTAGATTAAACTTACTAGACCTAAACAAAAGGATATTTGAAAGATCTTGGTGTTCTGGAGGATTCTAGATACGAAGTTGTTCACACTGAAATAAATTTAAATTTTTGTTCCTGTACAGTTGGCATGAAGGTATTCAACAGGCTAATACTTTTCTGTGGTGGAAATAGGTGAAGGCCATGCTATAGATCTTTGTTTCCAGAGCAGAAAATTCTCCATGGAACATAGAATTCTATGCAGCTCTCAAAATGCAGGATTTTATTTGGAGATAACGTGCTGGAATGCTATCTGATTTTTAATTCACTATTTTAAACATAAAAACTTTGTGGTTGGATTCTCTAAGTGCTTCACCCCTTAAATCAATGGGCTCTTTAATTTTCTGTAGCTCTCTTGTATCTGAAGATTCTCACTGTTAAAACGCCTTTGAAACGCTTCATGTCAGTGCAAATCTCCTACTATCAGGCATAAATAAACCTGTCATCAAGTCAGAATGCAAGAAGCCCAGCATCCAGTGCTTCCTACTTAAACGCCTGACTAGGAGCTGCTTGCTACTGCTAACCTGCCAGCTTTTTTTCCAGGAGCCTAAGTGGGAGCTAAGCATTTCTGGCTCTTGCCGTGTGAAGCGTGTGTGTATTGAGGTCACCCGTGGTTGAAAATACTCCATTTGTGCTTCCAGTGCTGATACAGAACTGTTGGGGTTTTCACTTAAAATAGGTGTCTTACTTCTAGCAGAGCCTCTGTGACAGCGGTATGCTTTCTAGTAGAAGAGAGATGTCGCCAGGTTGTTCTCTAGGTAGTGAATGACGTTTTTAAAAGTATAAAATAGCAGTTTAGTATTGAGCACAGCATAGGTCCATAGTGTTAGTAGCTCACCATTGAGTATTTGTCCTTCCTATCATAGACTTCCATATTTGAAGGCAACTTTTACACCTGATCTTAAAGGAAAATCTTGGGGTCTTTTTCATAACTTGCCTTACCAGTCTTGTAATTAAAAAACCTTCAAAAATCATAAATATCTTTTCCTAGTTAATGTTGCAGTGATTTCAATGCTGAACATGCTTATGCAATTTTCTTCTCTAGTACTGTGGTAGTATTAAATTAGTAGATTAGTAATGCTGTGGGCTCAAGCACAAAGCTGGGTTGTCAAAGTGTTTACAACCATGTGCGGTAGTCCGAAAATACTGCAAATGACTAACCCCAAACTGCCACCTATACAGAAATGTGGATGGCTTGCCTTTCGTTGCCAAGGGCTCAATTGCCAGGGGGAGAATGTATGCAGGATGCTTTCACGAAGTTGGAGAAGAACCAGAAATGTCTGCTTCACAGTGGCTGAGCTTTTATACCACTAGTTGCTATTAGTGAGCGTGGACTTAGCCATCCTGCAGCTCTCGGCAGGTTTCTATCTGTGGAATTAGAAGCAAACTCATATACGCAGCTGGCAAATAGCAGCTATATTTTCTCTTTTGCCTAAGGCAGATAAAATAAATCCATGCTCACATCAAAAGGATGGTAGAAATAGCTATGTAATAGTTTCAAATGATATATTACACTAGTTTTCTTAATCCGATTTTTAAGATGGCAAATGCTTTTAAAGTTGGAGAAGTGCTAAGGTTCCTTTTCTGACATGGATAGTTGTGGTGTTAAACTCCGATTGCTGCTGAAAATTCAAAGTCAGGTCCCACCTGTAGAATCAGTAGACAAAGCATTCACCGAAAGTGCTTAAGGAATAGTTTGATAAACATATACGGTCTGGCATCTGCATGTCTTGAGATACTGTTGAAATTAGGTCAGATTTTTAATGAAGTAGCTCCTTCAAGTCTTGGAACTAATTGCATGGGCTGTGGTCAGAGACGCTTTGAGAACACTTGAGCTTTCTGGTTTTAATTTGTATTTATTGCAGGGAAGGACTTTTGATCAATTACAAGAACACTGCGTGCTATGCTCCTCCGAACTTAGACTCTCAGAGGTCTGGTGGCTAGTTCTTCCTGTCGTGCATGGCCACAAGATGTGTTCACGAAATAGTGAGTGCATGCTTTGATATCTAACTCCTATTTTAATGCATTTTAATTAGCAAAGATATAAAATGCACTTTTAAAGGTAGCATTAGACATGCAACTACACTTCTTAGCCACAGGAGGGGTCTCTAGTTCAGTTATTATTAGCAGGTCATAAAATGTTTCTAAAAAGAAATAGTTAGAAGCTGTTTGTGTACAACCACCCCTCCTGTTTTTGTGCCACTGAGCAGCCCCGGTTAGTGACCTCTGCTAACACACCTGTAGCACTGACGTCGCGCCTCATGCTTTTGCGTAACTCCAGCTGCCTCCTTCTATACAACTTCCCTTCTCTATTCTACAGCACAACCGCGACCCGTTGTATGTGTTGTCATAGGTGATCTGTATAACCTAGGAAATGTTTTCTGCATGGCCAAACTGGCTGAGGAGGTTAGTCCTGAGAAGTTGTTTAAATGTACTATTGGAAAATAAAGATAACAAACGAGTTGTTCTTCTTAGTTTGTCTTAAATGAGATAGTAGGTCTTGTGTATTTGGCTTTTCCTTAGTTTTTTTGGGGGGGTCTTTTGTTCTTGTTGCTTCTCAGGACATGTGATTCTGGCTGACTGGCGGGAGGCTGCTAGTTGTCTGCTGTGTGTGGCAGTGCCTTCGCTCAGGAGTTGTTCAAGCTCTGCCGGTGGCTTCTCGGACCTCTCCTGAACTGTCTCGAGTAGAAATAGTAGTTCTTCTTGTGCAGTGTGTTTCCTTCAGGAAGTGCTGCTACAGGTCCTTGTCCTGATGGGCTCCAGGATCTTTGGATCAAACACTTCTATTCATATCTGATCTTTGTGTTACAAAAATCATCTGTCTCGCTGACCATCTGAGTATTGTTTTCTTCAGAGGCATAATTATTAGTCCATGCATGGCTGCTTGGATCCAGAGACATGTATTGTAGTGGTATCAGTGATGGCTGCTCTTTCTTGGGATTTAAGTACAAGTTTTACGCAGCTGAATGATCTATGTTGTTATCTTGTGGAAGACTTACTACTTTTTGTTCAGACTCGGGTATTTAAAACTCTATAGGGGTCAACTCCAATGGGAAGGGAAGGGGAGGGGGGGAATCCAGTACTTTATTATTTTGAAGCCTGAAAGGATTAATAGTTCACATGAAATTTCGTTTATCTTCCTATCGGTGTTTTCTGTAAGTAATTCTCTGGTAAAACTTCTGAAGAGAAACTGGACTAGTTTAATGGAGGATCGGTATTGACGAGCCTAGAACAGGTTTATTTAACTCGAGTGTCTACTCCCTTCCTTCCCCGTTCTAACCTGGGCTTTATCTGTGTAAACATCTTTGATATAACTGCTCTATAAATGGAGTGGGAAACGGTATTACGTCATGGAAGCCTCCATCTGCCCTAATCTTATATTCTTTTAAAAATAAAAGCACGTGGGGGGCGCGCCCAGTCCTTGTACCGACTGTCTTTAACGGAGAGGTCGCGCCCAGCCTGCGGCAAGCGCACCAGCCGCCCAGCGGGGGGACACGGGAGGGGAAAAGGGGCTCTGCGGGAGTCGATTGCGAAGCTCCTTCTACCACCCGGTAGGTGCTGGCGCCGTCCCTGCCGCCCGGGCTGTCTGGCGCCGGGGCCCCTCTTCCCCTCAGCAGG
>NW_009234493.1:14870-15166 GCF_000690835.1 Fulmarus glacialis | reverse complement strand
TCACGACAGTGGCCAGGTTGAGTTCTAGTCATTACATGTTCCAGAGAGGTCTACTTATCATTAGTCAAAGCAGGGTACATTTTTAATCTAAATTTTTAAAAAATGGCATTTTAGTCAACATAGAAAAAGAAAGTTTCAAAACTTTACATACCTTACTTTAAATGGTAGTGGGACCAAAACCCATTTTTGGTATTTAATAAAATACATAATGAAAGAACCTTTGGCTGTAAGGAGAAAACACCTTCTGAATTCAGTGAAAAACAAAAAAAACCTTAAGATTACCAACAGGAAAATTG
>NW_009234493.1:0-14828 GCF_000690835.1 Fulmarus glacialis | reverse complement strand
TTCCAATTTCATGTTTTGCAATTGAGGTCTTATGTTTAGCAAAGGAAGAAAGCCCCTAATAACACTGTGGCATGTCTTTCTCAATAGGATATACAATGATGCACAGAAATTCTCATACAGCTTTTCCACTTGAAGAAAGTATCCGTAACATTTTTTTCATTACATGTCATCTATTTTAAACCAAGTTTATTTTTTTAAAAAGCTTTACGGGAAAGATAGTTAATGAGAAATAGATTTCAAACCCACCAATAGCAGCATTATCTATACCAAAAAGCAAACAAACTCAACAATTATATCTAAAAAAAAAAACCTATTGGAATGAACAGCAGAAAAAGAAACTGGCTAGATAGGAATGATCTTAACACAAACTGAGGGTCTCACTTAATTGAAACACAGCAAGTGATTTAAAAGGAAGTCTATTCATAAGGCTTACATTAACCATAGGCCTAAACTCTTTGCTGGATAGAAAACAGAGCACTCAGGACATGAGAAAACCTACAATCCCAGTAGCACGTAATTAAGCATGACTACACTGTCAGTTTGGTTCATCTTAGAAACCCAGTGTCAGAACTCCTCTAAGATTGATGTCATTCATATTGATCAACAGCACTGGACTAAAAACTAATCTTTATGTTTAAATGCTATATTAATAGATCAGTCTACAAGACCACCTCATCCTTCATAGTTTAGGATGCAATAAACTTTGTGTTCAAACATTAATGATCATTGTGAAAACTAAGACTTGGCACTTAGTCTTATTTTCAGCACATTACTAGGCGATCTTAAGGAAATAAGCAAGTTATTTTTCTAGTGGAGTAAAAGACAGACTCCTAGCAATAAACTAGGAATCTGATATAGATAAAAGAATCGAACAAATTCCACTTCTCAAAATAAGCACACACGGTAGGTTGTCTAGCTAGGGCAACTAGACATCAATGAGAGAAGAACTCTGGGTACCCATATGCCTTTGAATAAATATATTTTCACAAATTGTGCTGTTCTATTCTCACAACAAGAAATCATGAAACAATACTCTGTTCTTTTCATGTGATCATAAAACCACGATTTTTTTTTTTTTTAAGAACCCTCTAAATTATTCTTACACTTTCTCCCTAGAGTGCTGATTTAATTGCTGTGTGTAAGAAACAAAATAGAGAAGAAGCAACATAAATTCAATCTGGACATTAAACCAGGAGAGAAACAGTAAATCAAAGGACAACATGGAATAATTCTTTCATATTTGTGTTATCTATTTTTAACTTTAAAGCAAAGGTTATTGGGGTGGGGTAATACTATTTTGTATTCAGCAAATAAAATGCTTAGTGTATTCTGGTGTTCCGTAACACTTCACATATTTTCTCAAACTTTTCTCAGAAAGCTAATACATAGTCTTAGAAGAAGATTTCGGGATTCTTCCCTGTCCTAGAAATCTACTTGGCAGCAGAGATACGAGCCAGTCATTACAACTACCTGTTCCTAATAGCTTAAGCCAAAAATCACTCAGAGCAGCAATGCACAGCTAAATCACAGCATCAGGTCCTTAACTAATTTTATCCCATTGGAGTGAAGCCCTTAACCTCCTCTTAATCGCATATCATTTCTTAAATCCTTTTCCCAGTGAACAACCTACACTGTCTTCAGGACATTTTCCCTGCCAAATTGCCCTGGTTTGTTATAGAAATTAGGCACATCGTAACTCCTAAATGAAAAACCCAAAAATACAACAGTAACTGTATTTTGAAAAGCAGAAAGCGTTATCTAAGAGTCACACTCAAGTTCCACAGAATATACACACAAATAAAACAGATTTTTGTTATAGATATTTAACTTAAGCAAGCACACCATTCACTTAAATCCTTCTTTAAGAAACTTAAACTTGCAAGAGGCAAGAAGGAAGACTTATAGGTTCATAGTCTCCTGTCAGAAAGGACAAAAATATTCCAAGTCTGAACTCTCACTTGAAGTTTAAATCTCGAAGAGAATAATAAAAAAAATTCTTCCAAATTCATGGTGTAAGTGATGGTAAGACCTGGAATTCTGATCTAATTGATCCTCGAGTTTTGTCACATTAGATAAGAAGTTCTATTTCTGATACAATGCAACTACACTGAGCAACTTTCTACTAATCTACATTCAAAGAGGGCAGGGAGTTACATGTTTACTAACACTACCCCCAAAGTGTTCAATGGTTGGTGCTGTGGACCTTCAGTTTCAGAGTTTATAGTCTCATGCACTTAACTGACGAAAACAGAAGAGATCTTGAATATTTAGATCCAGGTTGAAAGAGAAAGGGGTTCTTTCTTCACCCCTGTTTTTCCAGTTCCTTCATATCAGATACATAAAAATAATTTCAACCGATGTAAAGAAGCCATAAAATCACTGGTTCTTGTCTGAAGCCTCTGAGCAAGGACATTGCCACTGAAATGTTTATGGGAATGACCAGGGACTTGAACCTGATGTAAAGGCTGGATAGACAGGGACATTTATCAGCATGACCATTATCAAAGAAATCTCTGCACAAAGAATGTACACGCTGCAAATCCCTATAGTTGACCATAACGGCAATACAATTTTGATTTTCATTTCATCATCCCCTCATTTCTAATTTTCTGGTAAACCTCATAAAAGGAAAGTGATGTAAAATGCTTTGGTTTAGAGAAAAATATATAAACATATACATATATAAACATATAAACATATACATGTTGCCTAGACAGAGGAGGGAAGTAACGAATAGTTTAATAGATTTCTGAATAAAGATGAGGAAAAATACAAATGTTAGAAACGTCAAGTGACCCAGTAGCCTTGTAACAAAATAAAGCTAAGACAGGTGTAACAGAACTTCAGAACTCTTAAGACAAGTGAAGTAAGCAGGATATACCATAATAAGAACAGAGAACAAATTACAGACTTCAAAAAAGTTAGCTTGAATTATACTATGGTATATCTTACTTAAACAAGATTTTGATTTGCTCTAGATCCCTGGTTTCTTGGTACATTGCAGTTTATTCATGTGAGATTGCTGACACAAAAAGAAACACCATATACTTGTCAAATCAAGATAAAGCACTGCCTACAGATTTGCACCTTACTTTGGATATCTAAGAACTACTAATACTAGATGATCAATCTAGTCCAGCATCAGAACCCAGGGGAGTAAAAAAAAAAAAAATAAAATCCAGTTGCAGATAAAAGAAACAAATACTAGGTAAATCATTCCAGTGCTTAGCTTTGCCATAAACTCTTATAATTTCCCACAGAATTAAGCCATGCAGCAGATGCTTTAATACTTCTCACAAAATAGGTTATTCAGCCTTAGTTTTTAATAGCATTATTATCTATATAAATGGCCTTTCTGATACAGGATTAAAATCTTGCCTCAGTAATATTGTCTTGCTATGCACTGCACAGCTTTTTTATGCTTGTCTGATTTTCTTTTTTTCTACTTAATAATTGCCACCCTCCCACTTAACTGAATCTCTGCACTGTTTTGCACAGTGCAACATGGGATTCAGATAGAGGGGAAAGCAGCGTGCATCATACAATATGCAATTCATTGTAGAAGCTTGGCATGTAAGGCAGCACAGAGGCACCTACCTGCAACTCCATGAAACAATGTAGCAAATGAATCAGGCACAGACTATAGCAGAAACTCTCTCAGCTGAATTAGCCAAAATGAAATATTTTGATCACATCAGTGAAACCGAAAGATTGTTTCCTACCCTCACCTCACGAATGCGGGGGTGGGGGTGGGAGCAGAATAAAAAACAAGTAAAAACTTATTCAGAAAAATAATTCATTTAAAAAGAGAAATAAAATCCCCAATCAAATCCAGTAGCTTAAGGAAATAAAGAAACAATGTTTTCATTGTGCTCCAAGAAGTAGCAATGAATTAAGAATTCCCTTACACATAATAAAGCAAAAAAAAAAAAAAAGGAAAAAACCAAACAAACCACGCAACAATATTGATATGTATTCTACTTTAGACCACTAGATAGGATTTTCTAATGAAGAGAAGTTATCACTGCAGGGATGACTTACTTTGTTCTCCAGTTGAAGTTTGCTTTCTTTCCATTTTTTCAAAGATGCAAAATATACTCAGAAGTCTGTTTTGTAGACTTAATGTTCAAATAATGATTTTAAATAAGTAGACTGGCATAATTAAAGATTTACTCCACCTCTCACAAACTTCAGTGAACATATTCTCAGTGACCTCAATTAGACAAGGAAAGATTCCATACAAACTAGATTGAGATCCAGTCTAATACAACATTATCCAGTGAAATCCATAATGAAGGTTTGATAAAATGGAAGGAAAAAAAATACTTCAGCAGAAGCGCTTCACTTCCTGCAAAACTTCCTAAAAATACACTATTTGAAAGAACTCCTATAACAATTCAGGCATTACAGGGCTAGTTGACTACGTATCACTGAGGTTTTTCAAATTTTATGATAGTAATTAATACAGCATTATGAGGATTTTTTTCTTTTCTTTTTTTTTTTTCCTTCTTTTTCCTTCAATCAAGCACTTCTCTTGATAAACGCCAAGCATAAAACGGTAAATCACAATGTCTTTTGTTTCATCCCTATGCTTGATTACTCTTGGCAGGTTTTTTGGTCTAATGAGCAAGCTGTTTGCCTAAAGCTACCTAAGTTAAGCAACTGAAAAATTCAGTTGTCAAATCTGAAAATATATCTACTTGATCTTCAAGCTTAATTTTATCGCAGTATAAGTAAATGATGAACATTGATATATTTTAAATCAATTGTATAAATAATGTGTATAATTTCACAGCTATAGAAATTTTAGTTTCAACTAGTACATTTATTCAGTAAAAAATTTTCTTTCTGATAAAACCAAGCAAGAGTAGGATCTGTGTATGTGGGAATTAAGCATGTGCAAACTGCTAACCTTTATCTACATTAGAATAAAGATTTAAAAGCAGAAATATCTGTGGAAAAAACAGTATTATACAGATATTATTAATAATATTAATAAGCTGAACTTTTTTATTATTATTATTAATGTTTGACAAAAACTTGCAACACTTTAAGAAAAAAGTTTCCTAATATTCGTGCTGTTGAATAGCCCAACTACACTCAAACTGGGCTGGAAAGTCACAGTCCAACTCTTTCTATAAAAACTTCTAAAGATTCCCTTACTTTCAAACTAAAGGAATATCAGTTTGACAAGAAAGATTTTTTAAAAACATAAATTATGTAAGAAACTATCACATTTTATAACCAGATAAGCACTGTTAAAGTCTAACTTCAGTTTTGCTTCACAGAATAATTTCACAAATTTTATTAAAATATTTTTGATACTTTCTCCTACTTTCTTGGGGAAACTGGAATTCAACACAAACATTTTCTTGAAAATCTCTAGACATTTGCAGTCATACATGTTTTGTTCTCATGTGATACCTAAAGGCACATAAAAAATTAGGTATTTCTTCCAGGCAATGAACTGAAACTATTGTAGACAACTGCTTCACATATTTGAGATCTATTTTATTCTGCACACCGCAAACATTGTTAAATCCATGTCACTCTCAGTATATGCCCAAAAATGATCTGCAATCAATGGGATATCAAAATCTGATGGTAAGATGAGATCTGCAGACATGATGAGGTTGGACCTATGAAATACTTCTAATATTCTGTGAGGTATTTTGCTCCCCAGCATGATGGATAGAGAGAGTAAAATCTCTTTAAATTGTTATTGATCTGAGATATCAGTTAGCCTGTGCATGTGTATGTGCATGCACTCACACACGCATGTGGCATGCATTCATATTTATTATAAAAAACACAAGAGCTCATCTTTTCAATGTGCTGAACATCAAATACTCCACAACATTAGTACATTAAAAACTTCTGGGGAAAAATGTTACTCGTGTCTTCCACTTACAGAAGCTATGCTACAATCCAAATGTAGAAAACTTGGAGGAAAAAAAGTGAGAGTTTCATATGCCCTAAGAAACTATCATTTTTATGCAGGAAAGGAAAAAAAGAGGAATTGTAAACATTCAGCATATCTAAAAAGTAAGCAAAGACAGAAAGGTATGGTAGCTTTTGTCCAAACCAGGCACAGAGGTCTCTGAAGGTTAAGGCTGCGTAGAATCCAGTTTATAAATACACATTCAGTCCTAGTGAAGCACATTGAAATGTTTTCAGGTTTTATACATCTGTATTAGTTCAATCTGCAGTACAAAACTACATATTTAAGTCTACTTCTGCATATCCCTCCTCCTCCATCTTTATGAGGCTACACCTGCAGATCTCAGAGTGAAATCACGTGATTCACCATCATGTTACACTTAACTTTGTAAAGGTGTTACTTACAGTAACTCCAACGAAGTTTTGGCCATATATCCCTGCATTCTTTGAGAGGATATTTTCTTTTGAGGAGCCCAAGCATATCACATCACAGGTGGAACCAATTACCTGTTTTCCTAACATAACTGAATCTTTTTCTTACTAGTGTAAAGAAATTCTGTCTATTCGTGCCACAAGTACCAGAGTTCACCAAAACAGGACCTTATAACTGCCTACCAAGAATTCCTGAGTAAATTTAGATACATTCAAGTTTAAAATAAAATAAGCATGTGGATGAAAAATTAAACAGCTTAACAGTTTAGGGAGGGAAATGCTACATTTATTAAGATTTAGAAAAATAGATACGCACTTAGTGTGCTTTAATCCAGTTCACGTAAGAAATATTGCAAACTATTTGCAGTACAGTGAGCAATCTGATAGCCCTTTGCTGGCTTTGGAATGTATGAACCTACTGAGTTCTTCATGTTCATGTTTTTCATTCCTGGGTGTTGGAAACAAGACTGTCTACCTAATTCTTAGTATGTTTAAACACTTAAATTCCAGAATAAGACAACGAATATATATCTCGGTGAATATCTTAATGGAAATTCAGAAGCCATTTCTCCATCTTCCTTAGGATTTGAATTGGCTTGTATTCCAACATCATTTGTGATCTTTCACATAAAAGTAATTGGCCACAATTAACTGACAATTCAAGAAACACAAGAAAATGCTATGAAGGTGCCAGAATAGAATTCCTTTTAAAGGATAAATTAGTATAAGAAAGATTAATCAAGCACGAGTCCTAATCATTGTCATATTTGGGCCAAAGAAGGAAACACTCCCAGATCACATTAGTGTGAACCTAAATGGTATTCTTCCTTATTCTGCTGCAAAATAGCTTAAGTTTGCTGCCTAGATCATCTAGGAATATTGTGGCTAATTAATTCCCTCACACTGCAGGCCTTAGAGATCAAATCTTTATCTTAATCTGTGCCAGTAGCACACAGTACAGCCTCCTGAAATGCTCTTGCCCAACTTGAATTTTTGGGTTTAATACAATCTGTCAGGATAAAAGTTAATGAGCCAAGGGCAAGCATATTATCAAACCCAATGGTCTATTTTGGCCCTAAACTTTATGAATACAAGGATTTCCCAGAGTTTCACATGGGCTTCCTAAACCTGACCGAACTGGTTAACTTACTCTTTTGCAAAAGGCTGGAAGGGCACTTTATACAATGGATTCCTGGCATTGCTGCTTTACATACCAGCCAATTGATTCTGCTTATAAGAATCATTGTTTGGGTTTTCTGCTAAAGTGATGTTTCAGTCACCAACAGAACGGCCACCAAATCCTTAAAGGTACATGCATTATTAAATATATATCCCACAGTCTTCATATTAATAACTTCCTCCTATTTTAATAAATAGCTGTTAAAACACAGGTCATTTTCCATACTCAGAAGCATATACTGAGGAGTAAGTTCTGTACTTCTCACTGCTATGCTACACAGATTTAACAACTGGAATGAATTTCATCATTGATGCAAGCTCAAAAATGTCAAAGGAGTTTGATTTCAGCTCTATGCAGGCCCCAGTGTAAGTGCACTACATAAAATTATTTGATGACTTGCAGACTTTTTTAGAGAGATGCTGAACAAGCTGCGAACTGACAGTCCCCTTTGAGCCAATGATTACACATCACCTGAGAAAATAAAAAACTAGTTCATAAGAATTTTCTGCAGAAAAACGTCAAGCACTGGATAGTCTTTAATAAAAACACATTAAGACAATACTCTCTGGAAGTGGCAAAATACCAAAATGTTGGATGATTTACATCTTTTAAACCCATTTTCTTATTGTGTTCTCTTAAAGCAGTCACTTGTGAAGATAGTAACCGAGCAGTGAAATCACACCCTCATTGTAATGTGAAAGCTTTGTCATGGGTTAGAATTTCATACTGGCTCTCCTTGTGTCCCGTCCGAGGTTGCTACCTTACACCGCACCACCTTTCTTAGGCAAATCATTAATTCCTACAGTAATTTTCCTATTGTAATCTATCAGTGTGAAATGAGGTGAGATGGGAAAGCAAAAGTGAGAAATCATTAAAAAAAAAAAAAATCTAACAAATCACTAAAGATCATTCACATTAGGCAAGAATGCCCAGTGAAGCTCTGAACACTGATATTACTAGCCACAAACTTCTCCCTTTCAGAAATTAAACTTCAAGAAATAGGAAAATTACAAGAACTTTTAATACAATATAGCATGTTAGCATTTACTACCATTGCCTCCATAATATTTGTTTCTAAGGCAAACAAGGCAGATTTTCAGCATTGAGCATAGTCAAAGTGAGACTTAACACCAGATGCAGAAAAAGCTGTTCATCTGCGATTACTAATACATTCAAATAGGTAAAACACTACTGAAAAATCAGTGTCACAACTTTTAAAAAGGTCTACATCAGAAAAATATCCATAAAGCAAAACTGAAGCTATTTTACCAACAAGTACTTTTCATGTACTGATAGGAAAAAGATAGAAATCCCTTGGTTAGAATAGAAGTTCCCTTATGCTTGAAAACTTAGGAGTTGCTCTAAAGCTAGGTACCAAAAAAATAACCAGCTGTTCAAAGATTTCCCTATTTCATTCAGCATATCTTGGTGGGGATGGACACAACACGACGACAGAGACACAACACACGACTATTTAAACTTCAGTGCCTATTTAAAGGAAAGAGTTAAGCTTGAAAACAGGCCGAGACTTGCAAACATATTAAGCCAAGCTATTATTTCTCCTTTCTGCAGCTAGTTACTTCAAATGCTTCAATGATTATGAAGTAATAGAGATGGAAGAGACAGAAAAAAAGAATTTATGGTGTTAGTCTAAAAACATAGATATTCTAATTGCACTCATATTCCATTGTTTTCTACATTCAGCCTCCCCTTACATCTCTTGCTCCAGACATCTTTCCTTCCTGATTGTAAAACCAAGACAGCCTATGCGGTTTCTGTTACCATCTATTAGCGTATTACAAAGCTATTTATACTACACTATAATAAGCACAGATGGCTAGAGTCAATCCCAATAAGATTTAACGGTAAGACAAGAGAAGACTAGGTATCCATATCCACTAAACAACCTACAGCAAATAAAATAAAGATTATTCTTCAGAGAAAGGAGATAAAGATAAGATGAAACAATGTTATCAGCTTTGCTTTAGATTATGAGGGCAATCTAAGGAAAAGCACATTACAGTTTACTTAACTCCTAAACGTTAGCTATATAAAGAGCTTCCAAGCTAATGCCTTCCAAGAGACAGTTAAGAGTTCAATGTTAACAATAGTTTGAGATTAGTAGACTCTACCTTTGCAGACAAAAAATACTTGTCACTAGAAACAAGCAGCAAAAACAGACCAGAGGAAAAGTAATCAGATGGAAGAAAAAAGGAATCCATATTTGAGAACAAACTAAAAGCACATATAAAAATTAGAAGCCGTCTTCTACAATACAGAAGAAATGAAAATTTAAGATTTCCATTACTCCTTCCCGTTACAATTTGCCATGTTCCGTTTAGAAGTGCTGAACAATTAAATAGCATCTTAAATTTCCTTAATTAATTAAAATTAATGCAAATTCCTGCCATTTTCCTATATTTCAATTTAAAAAACAGTGGTCAAGTGTTACTTTCTTAATTTCATTTCAAAGGTAGTAATTATAGGTGTAGGTACAAAATACTCATTCTTTCTGTCAGATCTCCTAGATTTCAAAATTTTTCCTGCTTCACCATATTAATAAAACTAAGATCATACAAAATAAGTCATGAAAAAAAGAGGAAGAGTGATACCATTTTAGAATAGCCGATAACAAGTTTCAAGTAACAAACTGGCATGTGGAAAACAGATTCAATGCCCTAACTGAAAAAGTAACTTTAATTTATTAGCAAGTTCTTGTTTTAACTTAAGCCTAGGACAACATAATGAAGAAGTTCATCTTTCCTGTTCTGCAATTCCATTTTTTCCTGATGTCATAATCATAACTTTCTATTAAAACACATGTATGTAGTAAAAGAGCTGCCCTACCCACTGATAAGGAAAGAGGTATGTTTTATTTACCCTGAACCATAAAAAGGACAGCACAAATAAGCCTACTGGACCTATTTTCACAGCTAATGAGTTAACATTAGCAAGGAAAGACTGATGAGTGCTGCACTATCCAATCCTAAATACGGACTTCCTCTAAAATACATTCACGATCCTCCATAAACTAGGAGGGATTGTAGCCCAATGCAGAAAACCTGTTGAACAGAAGTCCTTCTCCTCTTCAAATAAGGTTATCAGTACTCCACTCTGGAAACATGAAAACCTTCCAAATATTTACACGGTGATCACAAAATAAAGCGCACAAAACTTGTGATGAATCCTTTCCAGAACAGCCTTTGGCTTTCTTAGTTGTACAGAGATGCAGTTGTGTGGTTGTACAATTGGACAGAGATGTTCTGCTCACAACAGTAAAGAAACACCAGGTGTATAGTTGGTGGGGAGCTTAGTTGCAGGTGGGGAGGCAGAGGGTGCTTGTTTTTGTGAAGCCTTAAACCTCCAAACAGACAAAAGAATAATGAATGCTGGCAATTACTGAATTGGTATGGAGACTTAGTATTTGATTAATCTCCTTTCCAAACAAAGAGATGTAGATTTCACTAATGTTGAAAAAACATATTCTTTAAATATCTTCAAAAGAGTCATTTGGGAGGCCAACATGAGCTGCCCAAACTTGCCAAATGTTTTAGAAGGCAATATATTTGATGGTCAATGTGAGAACACTTCATAGTAAAGCAGAGTAAAAGGTAGCATTACCAGTGCAAACTTCCCCTTCATAGCTGATAGGTTTTAAGGTCTGTTACTTGAATTTTGTTCTACCCTCTTTACCTTTGGTAACTGTATTAATATGGTAGGATGATAGTAACACTGTGGTATGATGCGACTGATCACATTGATCAACTGATCGTATTATTCCATGTCAATACCATACCATAGTTGAGTTGTGCGGAGTTTATTTATATGCTACAAGTATCTTTTACTACAAAGTTCCAGATGCATCTTAAATTTGCAAATACAGGAATTGCTTAAATTATGATCTCTTTGAAAAGAAAAAGTAAAAACCACTAACTAGCAAGTTAGACCATAAATAACTCTCCTTAAGCGGCAAGCAAAATTTACCATATAGAAGTACATTTATTATACAATCCTTTTAATGAACAGAAATGGACAGGACACTGTTTGCAAATATCAATGACTAAAATGAGTTACTCTAATGAATGTTGCCTCATGAAATTTTACAGAAATAAAAATTAAAGTTTCTGAAAGGCTTTCAAGATAGCGATACAACAGACAACTACGGTTGTGTGAAATTTTGTCCAACTGGCAGTAAAAAAATACATAAAAACACAAAGTGATTATAAATTACAAAGCCACTATGTTTTGTTCTAGGATTAAAAATAATACCATTATTTGGAATCAAGTTATAAAGAAAATAGAGAATTATTCCTATATTTTTTTCTCCACAGATTTACAGCATTACGAGTAATGAAGGTTTGACACATAAGATTTAGGATGTTCTAAGTAGGAGAGTATAAATGTAATGCCACTACCCAATTACATTTTTTAAAAGGAATAATCTTCATTTTACACAAACTGCGGTTTGTATACACGTTTTTATCAAATGTCTGGTGCGACCATCATAGACAAGATCATTAGCACAAAGCACTACAAATATAACAAAATATGAATGAAGAAGATCCCCCTAACTTAGCATCTACTAAAGAACCTCAATTCCCAAGCGTGAAATAAATAAAGGATAGGTACACATGGGCTAGGACATCCCAGCATCGTGACGCCATTGGCTGCTGAAGCAGCCTAACCAGGCAGCTTGAAAAACCTTAATAAACACATCAACCCTGAGACTTATTTTAGTGACAGACATAAGAGCTGCAGCTACTCAGCAACTGGACTGCAGCAGCAGTAAGATTAGGTTAAAAACTCTTTCTCCCCAGCTACTACAGGCAAAAAGTAAACATACCCTTGTATATAACTGAAAATGTTTGACTCGCACATACAGGTTGGGGGAGTTGATATTTGACATATGAAGAATACACTTCCCCTCCCCCATCTTTAAGATGGAAAGTCTCCTATTTAAGAAAGAGCCCATTCTCAATTTTTGCACAAGAAAAAGATGTGAGAAGATAGCCTCTAACATACACTTAGCTTTCCACTGTTCCACATTAAGGCACAGTTCTTGCCTATATCCATCTCATTATTTTCAACAGATTTGTCAGAATGATCAAGATCCTTCAAGAGAATTGAAGAGTCAGTTACAGATTTGCCTGTAAAAAGTACTGAAAAGTTCTTAGCTAATATTTTCATGTCAATAACCTTTACTGACAAATCTGACATTTTAGAGGATGTTAAGAGAGTTAGGTTTGGGGGTTTGGGGTTTGTTTTGGTTTTTGTTTTTTTATAGGTAAAAGATCATATCCTAGTTTATTAGGTTTTGTAAGGGATCCCTTTCTGAATGACTATGTTCTTTCTCACTGTGATCTAAAACTCTAAGAAACTGAGCCAATGAGCCAGAAGTCAGGGTCATTATCTTCCACAGTAATCAGTCCTGTCAGTTAAGTCTTAAGTTAAGCCTTTAAATACTTCTTTTCACACCAGAATTCCATCTCACCCTTACATCTGTAGGATATTTAAAGCCCTCAAAAATATGCTACTCTTTAACCAGAGAATTAAATTACAAACACAGGCCATGCATACCTTTATTTTGATTTTAACTCTGCATGACAGTTACCCCTACACATGTTTAAAATGCTGCTCCTTAACAGGAGGCAACATTTGAATCACTAATTAAATTGCTAATCACAATTTCAAAACCAACAAATTACAGTCATACAAGTAAATTCACCAATTATATAAAACTGTAGGATGTTAATAAAACTTCTCCACCACATTATATTTAAGGATGATAATTGATCAGTCCTTCTTACAAGCAAGATATTTTTCTAATGCATTCTTGTGCAGGTAGATTAACTCTTAATTTTTAACTTTTTTACAATTATATCTTATGAATTACCGAAAACCATCCGTGCTTTAAAGAGAGAGCCTTGTGAAGTATTAGGACCATCCATAAATATTCCAGATCAAGTACCAATCAATAGGATGTAAGCATTCTGCACAAGAAATAAAAGCATATTCCTCTCACTGAAGTACCAGCCTTATAAAACTTAAACAGTGTAAAAATAAATAAGCCAGCATATTTGTAAATCGCCTCAGAAGAATCAGTATGCAGTACTTCCTCAAAGCAGTCACTTTTAAAACCCTTGGGGACACCTACTTGTCACAGAATAAATTATCTGGCTAATATCCAATATTACAGTATATGTCAGTGGGTACCCAGGAGACAGGCATTAGAGAGCACTTAGCTTCTTCAGCCTTGCAAGGTAGTCCTTACATAAATGACTTTGCCCAATTATAAAACATAACTGATGTACTTATTTTAGAGTTTTCTACCAGCCTACTTTTTTTTCCCCAAAATCACAGGTCCCAAAGTATCGTACACTTAACAGGTTTTTTTCACACGAACGTAAGTTTTTAAGATATTTAAAGCAAACAAAAATATCTGAATACTAATTTGAGTGTTCTCAAACACTCAAATTATGCTGTTTAATAGAAACTATTGGGGAAATAAGTTCTCCCACAACTAACAGCAGCTCTTCTTTCCTAATTACTTAACATAAATAGCCAACTTTGCATCCCACATGCAACATATATATAAAGCTAGAAAACACATGCATCACAAGTACACTACAGCTCTCAGAAAAATAAGAGACTTCTCAGAAACATTTATTTCAGTTCACTACAGCAAACCACAGTAAACAGCAAGCTGTAGCATGAGAAACCTGTTGACTCTGAAGTTACAAACCAAATCAATGCTTTACACCAAATCAAAGAAATCCAGTAAGCAATACAGTAAAGCTAAACAGAAAATTATTTTGCATGCTTGGAATTCAGATTTTTAAAAGTGACATCAAAGAACGCACGATATTGGAAGATCAAGGAAAACGTTTTCCGTTGAAAGAAATGTGAAGGACTTTTGAAAATTGATTGGGTTTTACTCGACTTGCCACAAACAGAGAACGAACTAAGCGCAAAAGCGAAGCACTCTGGAGGACGAGAGCCACCTCACAGCAGCAGGTTTCGTAACTGATGAGATTCGGGTCAGACTGGGTCTGGTGTTCAGCTACCCCCTGCAAGGCACCCCGGACGCACCAGTTATACAACTTACCGCCCTATTTAGCGGAGTTCCCTGCCACGATCCGCGCTCCAGCACCTCCCACAAAGCCCCCCCCGGGCTGTGCGCGCAGCCCCTTCTCCCCTCGCGGCGCTTCTGACAGCGGCAAGGTGAGACCGGGCAGTCCCGCCCGGCGCACACTTCCAGGTGGCAGGGGGCTCGTCC
>NW_009234492.1:8348-18691 GCF_000690835.1 Fulmarus glacialis | reverse complement strand
TTCGTCCCTCTCCAGTGACTCGTTCCAGGAGTGCGGGGAGACCGTCTAAGTCTGAACCCTGCCTGCTTTTCGTGGCCATGCAGTAACTCGTGTTCTTCAGTTTCACCTTCTGAGTCGCCTTTTGCTTTTCTTCCAGACTTTGTCTGTTTCTGCTGGAAAGCTCTTGTGTGCAAAGCTCGTAACTAGCTGTAACTAGCTACTTACTAGTAGAGGTGGAAAAAAAGTGTTATTAAATACATACATCCTTGAAACGATGAGCTGAATAATATTACGATGTAGGCCATCTTCTGCAGGAAGCCTCCAGCTTGCGCTCCTTGAGGCCTGTCGCGTACAGTCAGCAATTAAATTAAAAGCAGCAGGTTGCGGGAACTGTTTGGACTGCACGTGGTTAATGCTTAATGATAATTACTCCGTGTGCTCAGGGTAGGAGAATATCTCACAAGTCCATATCTCCTTCCTCATGTCTTAGCTGCAAAGTTATAGAATCTATCTTAAACCCACAGAAGTGACCAAGTGTAATGGCACGGGACCTTTCAGTGCTGCTTTCACGTCTAAGCTCGGCATGGTTATGTAAGAACCATGTCTCTTTTCATTTGCAATAACCTTTTTGTTGCTCTACCTAAAATAATAGGAGAGGGAGAAGCGTAACAGTTTTCAAACATACAGTCATTTCTGTCAATGCTTTGCTTTTTTAGGTGGAATTACTTTTTCCTTTATGACGGTTCAAAGGTTAAGGAAGAAGGAGATCCTACAAGTGCCGGGATTTGTTATTTTTATCCTTCTCAGGTAACATCTGCTTTTATTTCGGTGCCTGTAAAGGAGTGCCTGTGTTGTGAGTCAGTGCTGATAATGCTGATTCAGGAACGGTCGGGCTTCCAGGTCGAGTTCTTATTTAGCATTCACAAAAGTTTTAAGAAAACTCATGCAGCTGGAGCCAGCTGGGGTGGTGTTCCACCAGACTGTGCACGCAAGTCCTCAGGCTTCTGAGGCTGGGCGCGGTGGCGTTGCCCTGTGCTCCCTCACCGTGGATTCTGGTCAGTGCAGTCCTCCAGCAGAGTCCAGGTCTGTTCTGTGATGTGAATAAACACACACGAGGGATGAAAGTGCCCCTAAATAAGCTCTAGGTCCTTGTGCTGCCTAAAAAAAAGCAGTCCAATTATTTTTTCCCCAGAAATTTGCCTGTGCTACTGCATTTGATTTATAATTGAATTGAACTTATAGTTCATTTTTATTTATACCTGAATACAGTAGAGATTTTTTTTCCAAGACCTTTTAAAAGGGAAAAAAAAAAAAGATCTTTTTCCCTGCCTTCCTCGACAGACTCTCCCCGACCAGCAGGAACTGCTGTGTGGACAGATTGCCGGAGTGGTGCACTGCACAACTGAGATTTCTGGAGTCCCTCCAAGTCTCATTCGCCTGAGGAAGCTCAAGTTTGCAGTTGTAGTGGATGGAGACTATCTGTGGGTGAGTTCAAGAGATCTGGAGGCAGTCACAGAGCTAAACTGTGAGAGAGTCTGAACTACTTTATTAAACAACAAGGGCTTTTTTTTTTCCCCCACAGTATGGGCTGCACACAGGTAGACTGGGGAGAGCTAGGGTGGGAACTTGCAATGCACAACTTTTCATTGCAAGGTAACTTAAATCTCGTTTACCACAGCCTACAAGCATATGTCGTGGCAGTCACTTCATCTGTTCTGTAAAAAGCTTCACGTACCTCATTTGTGTGTCCACACCCAACGTGTTTTCTTAAGATGTGCCTGGCAATGGCTGTAAAGCATTGAGCTCTGTGTCGTTATGTGTATCTGTGGGTTACTGGCAATGACTGGAAACAAGATTCTGTGGGCTGCAGTTTATGATAAGGACTCAGTCTCCCTATTTGGTAGTCTGACCGTTCTTTCTTTCTGACCCTCAGTATTCCCTGCTGCAGAGCTTTGTCAGTGTCAACAGACATTTAGTATATAAAGAGCAGCGTGCGGCGGAGTCATGAGAAAAGTGCCCCAAACCATCCCCTGGAAACTGGGCTAAGACCGGTCAGACCTATTTAATTGGCAGCACTAGTCAGGCTCACTGGGCTCTCTCTGAGGCAGAAGGCCTGGTGCTTGTGTTTCTCTTGGCAGCTCAAAAAGTAAATGAAGCATTTTCGTTGCTGTAAATAGCAAGTTAATTTGAATATTTTTTAAGTACTTGTTTTCAGGAAAATGTTCTCAGCTATTAGAGCACAAGCTAGGTCATCTAACGTGGGAAGGGAGTGTGTCTAAAATGCTGGATTTCTGATATGATTTATTTATCCTGTCTGTGCCAGGGCTCTTCTGTGAGTATTTTTGAATTTCCTTTTCATCTGACTTGTGAGTCCGGGGGATGTTTGCCTGCCACAGAAGTGCTTGTATGCCTTTGACACTCATTTGAAAGCGATGAGAGTTGTTTTCACCTGCTGTGCCTGGGTTTTGTCAGTAAACATTCTTCATTCATGGCTTTCTGTATTAAAGGTTCTGGGCTGTGCCGTTGAGCTCCCTGATGTCAGCTGTAGACGGTTTCTGGAGCAGCTGATCAGCCTCTTCACCTTCTACAATGGGCCTGTGCACCATGCGTACATGGTAATTAAAGATCAGCAGCTGTGATGTTTCTGCCTAGGAAGAGGTCTTAAACACTTCCCACACTGGCCGAGCTCTCCCCAGGCACACACATGTTCCCTTACCTTGTCTTCCTGCTTGCAAGGGTCAGAGCAAGCTCACATATCAAAGAATCAGGACCTGGGAAAGTGTACAGGCCCACCCCCCTCACTACACCAAGGTAGTGTGGGTGTCTACTAGAAGTTTCCTAGATGTTCAGTTTCCTCTCGATATCATCTTCCTCCTTATCATCACAAGATTTGCCACTTATAGGTACCGTCCCAGATTGATTGCATCTAACCGTCCTGAATGCATTAAGGCCTGTGCAGTGACAGCCGTGTGGATTTTTATTGTCCGCAGGCATTTTCTCAGGAGGAACTGAGCAGGCAGTGGGACAGATATATTAAACATATCCAAAAAAACACCAGTGACCTCCACAAGATTTTCAATTCCCTCTGGAATCTGGACAAAACCAAGGTAAAAGCCTGTCCTCTGCAGTGTCTGACTTTAGAGCTGCCTTAGTGCCAACGCTTTTGTGTTTATTTGCTGCTTTGAGCGTTTCCCGGGATTCTCTGGCCTAACTTCTTGTGGTTGTCCCTGTCTAGGTGGACCCCCTGCTTTTACTGAAAGCAGCTCTCATCTTGCAGACTTGCCAGCGGTCTCCCCACGTCTTGGCAGGCTGCATTCTCTACAAAGGCTTGTAAGTAACCAGGTGTTACCTGAAGGGTTAACCTGCACGTTAAATCTGCCCCTTCCCAGGGCTGTGATCCCAGAGCACATCCAGGGAGCAGAGCAAGGGCACTAGCTGTACACACAGGGCTGCTGTTTGTTACTGACGGGAACGTTAATGCTTCAGGCAAGGTAATCCCTGTCTGCTGGTATATTTCGAAGAGGATAAATATGTTTATCAGTAGGAGAAATGGAAGCATGAAGAAATTCAAGGTTTGGGGTTTAGTAGTAATCTGCTGTCTTTGATAGTCAGCAGGACGTGAAGACTGAACTTCTTGGGCTTTTTAGGTGGAGGTCACCAAGAAAAAGAAAGATGTGTGCATATTATTCTTTCCCCTTAGTGTTCTCTTTGCAGTCTTGCAAGTACAGTGCATGTGTGTGTCTGTATGTATGTATTTTTGACTGACTTATTGGCCAGGACCACTGTCTATATTGCTAGAAAGTGCGCAGAAGAATGAGCTAGAATTTCCCACAAAAAATGCTGGCTTCTTTCAACTGATTGTAGCTGAAGATGCTGCAGATGTGGCACTGAACGATATCAAGGAAAGCCTCAAAGGTGGCCTTGAAAGACAGGAGGTGGGGGATTCTGAGAATTTCTTGGCAATAACATTCAAGCACCTTTTTCCTTTGGCATAGACTGTTCCTGTAGCACCTTTTACGAGCACTGGAAATATGCCACAATGTGTGCATCTTTCCAGGTCTGACAGAGGCAGGCCAGGCATTTTTAAGGGAATGATCTCATATGTGCAGGCAGGACACTGAGCATGAGTCACTGCAGCACCTTAATGCTGGCAGCATGTTGCAGTGGAAATGGACGTCTGACTTGAGAATGGAGTCTTGTCCTGCATCTGCCCATCACCGATGTGTGTGTCTCGTCGTATCACTAGTCTGTCTGGTAGAGATTTTTTTTCACCAAATGTCATCAGAGTTCTCCGAACTCTGAATCTTACTACAACCCTGCAAAGGCCTTTGTACTTGAGTTAAAAATTCTCCTTCTTTAGAGCCTTTTGGAGAATCTCCACAATGTGGATTTCAACAAGACGTAAACGGAGAGACCAAGAATACCTTTGGAAGCCCTGTCAAAGGGGTCTGTACTGCAGTACTTTGAGTGCTTGTCTTTCCAAATCTTCTCCACTGCCCACAGCTCTTCGTGGCGTGGCAGGAAGTCTGTATGGATCAGTCTGTCTTAGGTCTTGAGTCAGCAAAACCAGATTTGTTGGCCCAAAATAAATGCTAGCAGGTGGTTTTCCTGAGTTTAGAGTGGAACTGACCCGAAGAAAAGAAGAAAACGAGAGTCCTGCTGGTCTCCCAGCTTGTGATCCTCTTGTCCGGCAATGTGTTAGCTCCAGCCCATGTCTGGGGCTGGCCCTTCAACCCTTGCAGAGTGTCTGGCAGGGCCGGGAGAGGTGGGTGCAGTGGAACCTTAGAGACCTCCCCAGAGATCACCCAGCTGTGAAATGGGGCCCTGCAGCACCGTCAGTTTTGCTCAAAGTACAAGTAAAAGTCTAGTGTGAGCATTACTGCTGGCTCTGCCTGTCCTGATGCCCTGAGTGATGGGAGTCTATGGCTGAGCTTCAGGAAATGACACTCTGCTCATGGATGACTTTGTTTTGTCCTTTTAGGATTGTGAGCACGCAGCTGCCGCCTCCTCTCACTGCCAAAGTTCTCCTCCAAGGCAATGAGTCTCCAGGCCAGGTATGTAGCTAAACACATTCCCTGCCTGCAGATACCCTCTTGTAAGGATGTGGTCTGGGAGCTCTTGTAATGTAGATCTTATGTGTGCCATTACTGGGAAGGACAAATACTGATCCTAAAAGCTTTTATTAGTTATGATTGAGTAAGGTTTCAAGACTTCTGCAATAGGAATTTGCTTTTTTTTTGGTCTTTAAGTTACTCAATTCGTGAGTTCTCATCTATGTGATGTTTTGATTAGCTTTTTACCCATGTTTAGGTATTTAGTGCTAAATATACACACCATGAATGTCTGAAAGTGACAAATAGATCAATTTTTGTTTCCATTAAAACTTGTCAAAAGTAATTATTTACGTGGTTCAAGATCCTCTACAAAAGAGCCATCAAGATCCACATATGAAGGACTCTGCTCTTACTGTGGTTGAGTGAACCAAGTTTTTGTGCCCTGAGCAGGCAGTAATGACAAGTTGTGGTATTTGTCCTTGCTTTCAGGTGTATTTTGAGTCTTGGGAAGTCCCCTTGACTTTGAGGGTTACCTAAGGAACAAATCACTGCCCAGCATGGTAAACCAGTTAAACCAGTCACAGCATTTGCTGACGGGGATGGTCTGGGTTCTGCTGTAGTCACAGGGAGGCTGAGGAGGCTGGAAGAGATGTCCTGGTGGCACTGATGGCAAGTGTTGAGTCATGCCACAGAGCTGATTCTTGGCTTTTCTTTCAGAATGAGCCTGGAGGTGAGGAGCAGCGGGAGCCTGGTGAGCATCCAGCTGCAGAGTACTGGTTGCCAGGTGCGCAGCAGCAGCAGCATATGGGCAGCCCTCTGGGGCTGCATTCTCTGCAGCGGGAGCATGAGCTGGTTCTCTGGGATTCACGTCAAAGCTCTTGCTGGATGCAGGAGTATATCCCTGAGGGTGTTGCTGCCACTAGTCAGCATGTGCCAGTGGGTGTTGTGTAATCAAAACTAGTTCCTTCCTTTGGCTAAGCAAAGGAGTTTGCTCTTTTGGGTTTAATTGTCAGTTCTGCAGATTCCCAACGTGCCTGCCTTAATTCCAGTTATCCATGTGCTTACTTGGCCACTGACGGAGCCCTGAAAACAGATGGCTGATGCTTTCAGTCCAAACCTTCAGTCATCATTTTTCAGCATCAGTTTATAGATATTCTGCCAGGACGGTTAGAAAAAAAAACCACTAAGGGAAAATTTAACTGTGTCAGGCATTAAGTGTATGAGGAGGATGGGAAAATGCTGCCTAGTCAGACATGGTCAGTTTGTGGTGACCCAGGATACAGGATGATAGCATACCTTCTCCTCCTGCAGAAGCCTTTGGGCTGATGGAGTCTGGCTTCTGTTCTTTATGCTGGGCTATGTTAATTTAATCCTCAAATCTCCATTGCTCTTGCAGATTCGCCATTGCCGCAGGGTGTCTGTATCATCCCGGTATTCCTAACAGAAGATGAAGTCTCAGTGCTCCGAGACTTTCCAGTGGAGTGGATGACTAGGTAGGAAATCAATCTGACGCATAGAGAGGCTTTTGCAGCAAGGGAGCTAACATGTGGCACTGTGTCCTCGCTAGCCATTGTTACTGTTTTCTCTGTTACTAACTCAAACTCTGTCATCTGGCTGTTAAAGCTGCCTGAGGTCTTTAAGGCTGGACAGAATTTGTGGTGTCCATATCTATGTTGTGAAGCAGCCTAAAGCAGAACTGTTTCCCAAGACCAACTGTGATGTTCTGTTGTTTCTCAGCTCACAGTGCTGCCTTTGTGCTTTGCAAGGGAGTGACATTCCCAGGAGTCTGCAGTGTAAGAGGCCTGTGCTTTTCACCTGTGTTAGACTTTAGCCCATTCTTTTCCAAGGTAGATGCTCTTTGTAGGAGAGAATAGATCAGCTATTGAATGCTACCAGGAGGTGATAGTGTTATTAGGTATGTAATAACTCCAAACAGATCCTACTCAGTAGTTTAATCAACTTGTCATCTCCCGCTAGGTCATCTGTGTCCCCAGCAAGCCCTAGAGGAGAGAAGAATGCTCTCTGCTCCCAGGCAGTTTCAGAATCAACAGGAGTTCATGAAAACCAAGACCTGAATAATATCTCTGTGCAGGAGTCCCATGAGCAAGCTTCAAGCACAGCTGCACCAGAAGATGCTGTGCAATCAGGCAGCCTTGCAAACACAGGCCCTTTGAAGGGCTTCCCCGAAATGGAAGCTAGTACAAAGAATTCTCCAACTGCAAAACTGAGCAGCCCAGACAACAAAAGTTCAGAGCTCTGTAGAAAAGCTTCTTTCTCGTTAGAGAGAGACACGAAGCAGCTGCCAAGCCCTTTCACACTCCATACTGCTGAATGTGCTCAAACTACAGGTCTGTATCTGGAAGGCTTTTCCTTTCCAAACCCTTACGCCGGGGAGCAGGAGAGTCAGAGCATGGGGAAATCCCTTGTGGACTTTGATGTTGAGCAACGCGATTTCCAAAGTTACCCTGCAACCAGTGGCAGTCCAGCTATTTGCTCTCCTGCCCAAGAGCTGAGCAGAAGGAAATCAAGTGAACAAGACAAGCGAGGGACTATGAGCCAAAATAGTGTCTCTGGAGAAAGCAGCAGTGCAGCTGGCGGCAATGCGCGGGGTTTGGATTGTCCGGCCACTGCTGTACAATCAGAGCTCCAAAGCAGGAGTCAGCTGCCAGCTGTAGAGGTTCAGGAGAGCCTGCCCGGTGACCCAGCAGAGAACACGCACTGTCCCAGGAGCGGGGAGAGTGGCTGGCCGCCTCAGGTGGACAGTCTGGGAGCCCAGGCTGGTGTGGAGTCAGGCAAACAGTGCAAACTGGTTAAAATGAGCTTGTATGTTCACTGCATCAAGGGGCTTGTGCTCTCCCTGCTGGCTGAAGATCACCTCCGAGAGGACCAGAGCTCCATTGAAGATGTGGTAAGTGGGAAAGCTCCTCCCCACCTGTAGATACACTCACTGCTGCTCGGCTGGTGGTGGTGGTGGGGACAGGGGTTACAACTGAAGAGCGAGCGTTGGATCGCGCTTCCCATCTCTTTCCTCACCTGCTCTGTGCTGTGCAAGGCAAAGCCATTTGCCTTCGGGTTCGTCACCACAACCAAAGCTACGTGGGAGGTTGTTCGCGAACGTCAGGCAGCGAGCCTGAGAGGTGAGAGCGTTGTCTCACAGGCAACTCCTGTTGCCTGTTGTTGTCTGTCGGTGCCAGCGCTGGAGCAGAACGTGTAGGTGTGACCGTCAAACAGCCCTGCGGGCTGCCAAAGGCCTGTGCTGGATTTGGGATTTGTTGGGAAACCCTGTCAGTTTTGTAGTGCTTTTTGGAAAGCAAGGTTTGTTCTCTTTTTAACCTCCACTTTGCATGTCACAGCTTCTCCCTCTGGAAGCACCAGAGACGTGTCTGGCAGCAAGTCCCCGAAGCGTTTCCTTTCTAGGTGAAAGTCTGGCTGTCTGCGTCCCCAGCCTGCTTCTCCCTGGCGCTGCTCTCCGGGGGCCGGAGCGAAGGGTGCCATTTGGGCACTGCAAACAGGTGCTGTACCAGAGCAATGCCAATTTACTCTGCTGCGGGATTTGCTTCGGTGTGCAGGCTTCCCTGCCAAGCATTGCAGTGCAGCTAGTGGGGCTGTGGGGGAAGGATGTGCCGGCCCCCGGTGTTTCCCGGTGAAGCATTAGTCTGCAGAGCTGCCGCCTGGCCTCTGCTTCCCTACCAGGGAGCTGAGTCAAAGCTGCAGAGGCCTGTTTGATATGCCAGTTGCCATAGGAACAACCTAATTTCTTTAACCGTCAGACTGGAAGGTGGAGGGAAGCTCAGACTAACACTGGCTCCCAGCATTAGCAGAACCTCAAGGTTACTCCTTTTACTTCCAAGCTCTGGGACTCGGAGGCTGTGGCTGTGACCCCCCCGTAAGCAGGGGGATGCCACCTCTGCACAGCATGTAAGGATTGGCATGGGCAGGAAGGGATTGCTGCAAAATCAGCAGAGGCCAAGAGGTGCAGCCTTGGCCTTTTGCACCAGACATGGTGCATTGCTCTGTCCACTTTCTGCTCATTTCAAACAGGTAGCTGCACAATGGCTCCCACTGTACCATGTCTTCTCCAGTTGCAGGGAGAGAGGGAGGTGCAGGCAGGTAGGAACTGATGCTCTCAAGAGCTGAAGGTCGTCCTCGTTGCACAGGTACCCTCAGCTTCTCTGGGTTTCCTCCGGTTGCAGCTCTGGTCTGGCTGGCTGGCAGTGCAGCTCTGCCGTGCTCGGAGGCGGTGTGGTTCCCGGCAGCCCGTGCAGCACCCCTGGCTGGAAACCAGCCTCTGCTCTGCTTCATGTCTGACCTGCCATGAGAAGGAGCGTCTGAAGGATGTAGCTAGTGTGTGAAATGCCTTGTTGCGGGGGTTGGCTCTGCTAGAGGCACCTTGCACGTCCTCCCATCGAACGCCTGGGCAAGGCCAGCAGTGATAGTCCAGTGCCTGCAGTCTGCAGCTGGCCAGAAGCTCAGAGCAGGGGCTAGGTGCCCATTAAAAGATTTACTCCTGTGTTGAGAGAGTGCTGCGGGAAACACTGCAGGCAATTAAATCCAGCCTGGCTCAATTTGTCATTCAGTTCATTAAGTCTCAAGACCAACTGCCTGACACTGGTGCAACGCACTTCAGTCGATTTTTCCTTTATGTATTGCCCCAGGGTTGACGAAGCCCTGTTCCTCTCAGGTTCCTCTTTTCCCAAACATGCTACTTCCATCTCACATACTCTTGCTTTGGATCTTATCTTAGCAAAACTGTACTTTCACACAGCTTGGATTTGGACTGTGACTGGGTTCTTCTGACTACACCCTTCCTCTGGGTGCAGGTGTTTGTTATCTCTGAGGAGAGATGCACTGCATGTCCCGTCATCCCAGGAGGAATTGTGTTGTTCAAGGAGGTAGAGCCGGGCTCTGCTGCTGGCGTCATGGTGGATTTGAGGCGTAACCTCAGCTTGTCTGTTCCTTTGTTTATCTGTAGATTAAAAATGACCCTCAGCTCTCAGGGATGTCAAAGCTTAGTTATAATTAATGTTTGTCGAATGCTTTGAGGCCCCTGAATGACACCAAAGAAGGGTAAAATATGCTACTTGTGCAGCTGAGAGCAGCAGGCACTCCCGCTCATCCCTCTGGGAGGGCGGTTTCCGATACAGGCTTTCCCTGGAGAGCAGGAGGCTTTGGAGGCTTTCAGGCTCGCTTCCTGCCTGTCTTTAGGTCTTATCCCTTCATTTCACTGCACAGAAAAGAAAATCTGTTCCATGACCAGGGGGGTCAAGGATAGGCCAGGCGCTGCCGTCCCGCTGAATGGAGGCTTAATCC
>NW_009234492.1:0-8277 GCF_000690835.1 Fulmarus glacialis | reverse complement strand
TCGGTGGCGGACGAAAGCACGCGGGCAGGCTGGAGGATTATGGAGTTAATCTTCCCAGCACTGCCGAGGGCCCCTCAGCCCTGCCGGAGCCCGGCCCGCCGCCTGGGAGCCTCAGCACGGCCAGGACCGCTGGGCTGCCCAAAGTCCAGTCAGGAAAGCGGCTTGGCTTTCATGTTAGTACGTCGTGTGAATCTATTGCTCCTTGCCAGGCGTGTTGTTACCCCGCAAGTGAGGCTGTTTCCTTGGCTTTTCTTTTTTTCCTTCTGGTGATAGCCCAGTGCCTGCAGTCTGCAGCTGGCCAGAAGCTCAGAGCAGAGGCTAGGTGCCCATTAAAAGATTTACTCCTGTGTTGAGAGTGTACTGCGGGAAACACTGCAGGCAATTAAATCCAGCCCAAGCGTGTAAAGCTGCATCCTGTGTTGTACTGTCTGTCTGGTGTAATAAGGGCTGGTAAGCAAAGGAATATTCCTTGCTGCTGCTGAAAGTCATGGCAGGATGCAAAAATGAGCCCTGGAGAGTAATGTTTGATGGTAAATTAATGGAGTCTTGCATTTTCCTGTAATTAATAGCACCAGGTGGCTTAATGGCTTATTTTCAGGTTGGAGTGCCCTTTTCTGAGTCCCCATCTCACTGACTTGTAAGCTGTGAGGCTTGTCTGCTTTCCTCTGTGCCCGAGTTTCCCAGCTGTTCCTGGGCGGGAGCCTGCGCAGCAGCCGCAGAGCGTGGAGGGTGCAGTCCCTTTCTCATCGACATCGGCCACCCCAGCTCCCTCCAGTACCTCCTTGGAAGTCTAGGCAAAGCAGGGCTTCTCCTCTAACGCTTGCCTTTTTTTGCCCTGTCTGCAGTACCACAGCAGTCTGGCTTCTCTAAACGGCCTCGAGGTTCATCTGAGGGAGACTTTGCCCAAAGACTCTTCGTCCTCAGCCAAGACAACCTACAGATTCACTCACTACGACTGCGTTCAGAACGTACTCATGGGTAAGCCTTTGTCTTCTGGAATAGCAGCTGCTTCGGAGGAGGGAATAAGGAGGAGAACAGGGTTTATGGTAACCTTTTCTCATGCTTCAGGCAACTTCTCAGAAACATTGTGTGCTATAACTCTTACCAAATAGCCTGGATGTAAGGCCCTATTGAGGAAGCTTTGTTTTTTGTGAGTTTATAATCTGCTGAAGGCTTGTTGATCGCTTTGGTTGAGAGCCAGAGGCCGCTGGGAGGTGGAGCAGCTGCCGTTGGGGCTTCACTCAAAGATGTTGCTGGGGGTTCTGCTAAGTACTGGGTCCAAGGACAGGGCTCAACATCCTCTTCAAACCCGCCCTCCCTCTCCGACTTCATTCACCCCTGGTGTGATGCCTTTTGTCCCACTGTACAACATGAGTGTTTGTCAGTTGTTTCTGGCTATGAGAAGCAGGAACTGGGAACAGGTAGTAGCCAGCAGTTCAGAGGGTGCTGCCCTGGATCTATGGGTAGACCATCGACATGCAGAAAGGCCCGTGCACATATTGCTCCAGTTCATTCTAACGTTTCTGGCAGCCTCACAGGCAGTGTCCCACCTTTTGTCCCACTGTACAACATGAGTGTTTGTCAGTTGTTTCTGGCTATGAGAAGCAGGAACTGGGAACAGGTAGTAGCCAGCAGTTCAGAGGGTGCTGCCCTGGATCTATGGGTAGACCATCGACATGCAGAAAGGCCCGTGCACATATTGCTCCAGTTCATTCTAACGTTTCTGGCAGCCTCACAGGCAGTGTCCCACCTCCTTCCAGAAGAAGTGCTTTTTTTTTCCAGTGATTCTACATAACCCAGGTCTCAGGCCTTCTTGTCACCGCTCTCATGTGTGGGGTGGAAAGCTACACCGGGCTTTTTGTTTGTGCATGGCTGAGCACGGTGCAAGCCGCTGACTAATTTCATGGAGGTCACACTGGGGCTTAGGGTGTCACCCAGTCTCTGTTCTGTAGATGTCCAGGGTCTGTGAGAGAGGTCCGCAGCCTTTTCCTGCTTAGTGAATGGGGGCATGCTCCTCTACAGAGCGGGCTTTTAACGCACACCCCTTACTCCTGTTCTGCAGCCAACCTGCCCCATACACCTGGCCCTCTGGATCGGCACTTCCTGAGAGCTGCTACGCTGATCCACTCCGACTTCAACCAGCTTCCGACTGCTTCAGAAATGTTAATTAGGTAAGGTGTGCTTATAACTCCCTCCTCTTCCAGGCACAGGAGTGCTGTGTGGCACACAGAATAGGCAGAAGGGGGGAACCCCTTTTCTAAGGCTGGCTGAGGTTTGGCACATGTTGTAATCACACTGGTGTCTCTTGCCAAGGGTCAGTCATGTCGCCATATTCCCTGAAGTTTGCTCTTTAGATGTGGGCTACTTAATATTCTGCCTGCAGTGTGAGCTGGGTGTTGAGAGGCTAGGATGGCAGCAAGGCAAGTGAACTGAAGGCACAGCTGAGTTGTGCCAGGGGTTTGGATTAAGGTATACTGCTAGAATATTGTGAGTTCCTGGCACAATAAAGTTCTAAGACGCAGTTTTAAATATAGCTGTTCCTAATAAATTTGTGTCTCGGCTGGGAGCCAAAGGCACCCGGAATTGGCAACCTAGATTTTGTTTTCTTGCACGGCTTGTTGGGTTGGAAACACACTGTAACGTGCGTGGCAAACTCAATTGTAATGCGCCAGGCAAGATGGTCTTACCACAGCCAGAGCCCTTCCACACAGCCGTGGCTAAAGCCGATCTTGTGCTACAGCACTCCCCCTGATCTCGGGGAGGATGGTTATGTTGTGCGTGTGCAGGGATTCTGCTTGCCTGGCTGTGCTTGTTTGTCCAAAACATGATGAAATAAAGATGCTTCTGGGAATTACACTGTTTCACTTCTCTGACTCAGCTTGCCAAGGGAATGTGAATCATACACTTCAATGCTGGAGAACTCCTTCTTTAGCATTAGTTTGACTCTGGCTCCTTAAATCCTATACCAGCTAAGCTGGCGTATTCGGTGTTGCCCCAAAAAAAGCAACTCCATGTGTGAATCAGACTGAGTAACAAGATGACTAAAACTGCTTTCTTGTATGGAGAGTTGTCACAGAAGGGTGTCAGCAAACATACAGTTGCTGCTTTCCTCTGTCAAGGAGGAATGCAGAGTCCTTTGCTTTGCTCCCTGCCAGCCCTCTTGCAGGTAAATACTGAGTGGTGGTTTTTAATCAATGACTTGAGCTTTCGTGGTTACAGTATCTGACTATTGCCTGAGCTTCATCACATGTGTAACTAAACAACCTCATATGGTTCCTGCTGCAAGGGTGCTGTGCTAGGATTTGCTTATAGACAGGAGCAGTGAGATAGGTTCCTCCAGGAAAGAAGGGGTGTTAGACACGAGGAGTCTTTAATTACCAGCTCTTGATGTACTGGGCTGGTCTGCCAGCAAGGGAAATACTCAGAGGATGACTACATGTATGGGTATTAATGCTGCTGAGTAGGTCCCATGACATACAATGCTTTCTCTTTCAGGATGCCAGGACCCTTGAGAAGGAGGGTCTGGTTCCCTGTGGCCTTCTGGTAATACACTGCAGGGTTTTGGTGCCCATTTTAGCTCTGTGTTCCTTTGCTCTGCTGAGACCTAAAAGTCCCTCTCAATAGCTGGGGGTCCAGTGCCACAAGCATCCCAATGCCCAGCCTGGTGAGTTGAAGGGGATCTTGCACAAAGCTGTAAATCCTGACCACTGCCTTCTCTCCTGCCCTGCTAGGAACGCCTCCACGGCCGTGTATGCCTGCCGGAATCCCATCCATGAGACCTACTTCCAGCAGCTGGGTGCTCCGCTCCGCAACTCGGGTGTTCCCAACCCTCACGACAGTGCATTCAGCTTGCCGAGCAAGGCCAAGCAAAAGCTGCTGAAGCATGGAGTGAATCTGCTTTGAACTGATGCACTGAGGCAATGTATGTCAGCCCATTCTGAAAGTTAGTTCGTCTCTAATAAGTAAAATCTCAAAGCCATTTATTCCATAGGAGGCACAAGGCTCTGTGCTACATTTATGGGGTCTCCAGCCTGCCTGGCCCGCAGGAAGGGGCACTCCTACTGCCCTATTCTTGCAGCACATTTTGTGCTAGTGCAGAGTATCATTCGCGTTAGCACTTACCAAAGACTGCAGACAAAAAATAGCTGTGTTGGGGTGCTTGGTTTACATTGACTGTTCATGGTGCTCTGCTGCCACAGGCAGAGACTCCTAGAGTGCCTTGACCTAAAGTAAAACCTCTTCTTTCTCTAAGCTATACAGACACCAGGCTACTGGGCAGTACTGGCTTTAAGAGATGTCAGTCAGACACTGCATCTGCCTGGAGTTCTGTGCCTACACTTGCCCTGGTCAGACTTGGGCTTTATTTATATCTCTTAATCTATAGAAATGATCCCCTGCCATGACATAACGCCTTACCTCGATTAAGAGAGCCTGCATGTTCTCAGACTAACTGGAATAGAACAAGCACTGCAAAACTCGTAATCCTCCTACAGGTGCTGTCGGGAGGTTTTTATACTGTAGCTGAATCTGGGAGATCCTTGTCCCTCCATGCGTGCCTGATCGGTGATGTGCAGCACAGCGCTGCCTTCCCCGCTGCCCACCAACGCAGCTGTAACCTGCCGGCCTCTCAAGGGGCCGTGGTGACGGTGGTGGTACGAATGCACTACACCTCCTGCCTGCTTCTCGGCCTTCTGCTTCCTCCCCTCCCTCCTGTTGGAGGACCTTGTTTCGCCTCCCTGCTCTTGCTGCTCAGTTTGGTCACGCTCTGTCGACAGAAAAGGCAAGTGGGAGCCCCTTAAGCTGATGGGACCAAAGAGGCTTTTGTAGCTCGGCAGCTGTTCTCGTGCTGCTCAGACAGACGGCGAGTCCCCTGTGAGCGGCTGGCTGGGGGGATTGGCGGTGACGGCTGCTTAGACCTGAGTGATGGATACCTGCGTCTGACTGTGCTATGTGTTTCAAAGCCCGCTGCTGTTACGTACACACACATCACTGTGAAAATAAAAGAGAGTCTCCAAGACTCACCCAAGCGCTATGTGTCAGCGGCCAGAGTCCCACTTACTGCTTGGTCGTCATGTTTGTGATTCCTGGTGTGCAGGTTTGGGCTTGGGTGACGCGTTACCCCTAGTTAGCTCCCTGCCGAGGGCGAGTTCCTGCACTGGTGGGTTGAACAGGCAGTGCCTGTTGCTTCGATCGCCCCTGCAAAGTAGCTACTTGTCAGGGTCTTAGAAGATTGCTAAAGGTAGATGTGTTACTGGCTTTTCTGTGAAATGGTGAGCGGGCTTGTGTCAGTGTTAGCAGGGCTCTCCCAGGAGCTGGACACGGTAAAGTCACCATCGTCACAGCTTCTTGTTCCACTCTGACGGCAGACAATTCCCGAGGTAGCTCTGCCATTGCAGGACTCCTCTGCAGACCTTGGCTGAGAAATTCAGTGGAGTATCAGTTGCCTGTCAGCTAATGGCAGTGTGGATGTGAAACCTCATTAGAAAGCCTGAGCTACAGCCATCCAGGAGACCTCCTGCCTCGGCGATACCCATGCAGAAGGGGGCACAGAGTAAGGCACCACTTCCCTGAGTTACAGACAAGCTGCTTTGGTTCTGGAGTGCAGCACAGAGGGGCACCATGCAGGTGAGGGATGAGGTGGTGGGAGAAGGCAGGAGGAAAGACGGTTGTGTGCTCCAGCCCTCTTGCGATGCTCTGGGCTCCTCTGATGTGCTCAGCCAAGAGGCTCCCTCTGTTAGATGCTGCTCTGTCTGTCTCCTCTCTGCACACTCGGCAGCCCTGATCCAGGTTCCCTCTGCGATACTCAGGAAGCAAGGAAGGCTTGGACTGCCAGAAGGAGCAGCGAGACAGCTCCAGACTGCTGTGCTTCCCCGAGGAAGATCCTGCTGTCTCCTAGCTGGGTGTTTTGGGAAGTGGTTGTGTGCTCTATCAAGAAACACGAAGAAGTTGAAGGAAAAGCCTGAGAGGGACAGGAGGGAGTTTTGGCACAGCAGCAAAGCACAAAATAGATGCTTTTGCCTGCTGTCATCGGGAATCTTCCGCTACAATCTGCTATGCCGTCTGTCGGCAGTGGAACAGCTGGGGCAGCTTCATTCCCTTTTGCTTCTTGAACTGCATCTGGCCGATCAAGACCTACTTCTGTCCTTTGATCGTTAAGAGGAAAGTTGTCTTGGGGTAGTACAGCAAAGAGCTCCAGGCCCTTGATTTAATGGTTGTGTTGTAGAGAGGATGTTTAAAAATTGGTCATTTCAAGTATAACAAGAGGAGGAGCAGCTGCTGCACTGGCTGTGTCCTGTCTGAGCGTGTGAGAGTGCTGCTGCCGAGGGCCAAGGGCCTCACGCTGAGTGATTTCTTGCACTGCCAAATCGCCCTGTGCTCGGGGCGATGTCGGGCACTGGCTTTCAGGCAGTCGGGCAGGAATTGAGTGGCAGCCCAGCACCCTCCGCCCGAGGGCTGCTCCTGATGAAGCTGCCTGCTGCCTTTGATGCGTCAGTGCAGGCAGCTGGAAGCATTTTCTGAGATGGTTTCTTTGAAGACTCTCCGGCAGGCTGGTGGCCCTGCTGCGGAGCCTGGGGAAGGTGCTGAGCAGCGGGTCCGCGCTGGTTGTGTTGCTGGTGGGGGTCTCTGCTGCCTTGGCACAGGCAGCCGTAACCTGCAGGCTGTGCAGGCTGCCTGGCTCTGCAGGGGTCTGGTAGATGCAGGGAGATGCAAAGCAGACTCCCTGTGCTCCCTGGCAGCGTGGGCTGCGGGTGAAATCTGGGCCAGGGAGGCTGTAACTGGTCAGGACAGAAGTGCCTCAGGCTGGGTATTTTAAAGCAATACCCTTGCTCACCATATCACTCGCAAACTCAGCCAGAGCCCATTGCCTCCTCCCACCCTGGAGCTCCTGCTTTTCCAGCGTGTTTCTCCCCAGCAGCAGCTGGCTGAGCTGCTGGGATAAGCAGGACCCAACCCCTCAGTGTTTTGCTTGACCCTGGAATAGTCACACCAGCAGGCAGAGCCCATTCTGTTTTCAGCACAACTGTTTATTGATAATCTTTGCTTATCCACTGTATGAATGTTACCAAACTGTAAGACAGTTACCAAGCCAGCCTGCTTCCTCAGGGTCTGGTTCCAGGTAGTCAATGCGTGTAGAAATCATGCACTTCAGATATTCTGTAACAAGACAGGTGTAAAAAATATCTCGGATGTATTTGAAATCTCTGCCTTATCTTGCAATCTAATCACTGAAAAATCTGTAAAGAAATCGTAGGGGAGCGGGGCTGCGTTCCCTCCCGGGCAGGGTGTGGAGGTGAGCAGTGCCTGGAGCCGTGCCGAGACCACTGAGTCCAGCGCAGCCGCTTCCCGACCAGAGGCGCAAGGACAGCGGTGAGCATCCACGACACACTGTGCTTCACGTGTAGCATGTTATAAACTGTACAGTAGCTCTGTACCCAAAACCCCCAAACGAACCCTGGATGCTGGGTGTGTTGGTTGCTGGGTGGGCAGGACTCCCGGGGGGTGGAGGGCTCGTTCCTTGGGCTGCAGAATTAAACACCCGCTGCCTTTGGAAACCTTTCCTTTGCTGTCAGGTATGCGTGAGCTGCCTCTGTACGCTCACCCTGGCTCCAGGAAAGAAGATCGAGCAGCAGAAGGAAGCGTGACCTCCTTTCTTCCCTGGCCTTTGTCTAGGGACAAACAAAAGCCCTGCGCTGCCTTCCCAAACAGTGTCCCTGCCCCTGCAGGGGCTTCCCAGCTTGAGCTGTGAAAACCGAAGGTTGCAGATAAAGCAAGGAGGGGATTTAGGCAACTGATATTGCTCTTGGTCAGATTAAAGAGTAGGGCTCGATGTGTGCTGTCCCCTCGACAGGGTGTACATCGGGACGCTCCTGGGCTTGCTGCCTTGCTGGGGCTGGGGGCACCGGTAGCTGCGAGAGCAGCCGGGCAGCCGGCACCGTGCCCGCGTGGCAAAAAGGTTTCTCAAGGCAGGAGGGCCTGGGAGCCACACGGCATGCGAGGGAGGAAGCGGGAGCCCCTGGGCTCGTGGTGCAAGAGCTCTCTGCGGGCAGAGCGTTGCCCTGCCTGCACGGCCCCGTCTGCCCCAGCCTGAGCAGCCCCTGCCCCGTGGGTGCTTTGTGCCTGCTGCAGCCCCCAGCGTCCGTCTGTCCATCCGGGGACTGCAACCGGGACAGGGGCAGGCTGAGCGCAGTGCTGGGCTGTTTGGCTGGTTTGCTGTTCTGGTGTGTGTGTGTGTGTGTGTGTGTGTGTGTTGTTTTGATGACCACGAGAAGTTTTACA
>NW_009234491.1:0-9988 GCF_000690835.1 Fulmarus glacialis | reverse complement strand
CGTGGCGCGGCCCTGGAAGTTTTTCTAGGAAAGCCATTAATTGCTTTCCGCTGCCAAAAGCGCTTATGTAAATGCGGGATTTAACCTGGTGTTTTTACTTCTTTTTTGTAGCGCGGCGCGGTTGGCAATGGTGCCGGGGACCCAGCCCTGCGGGGCTCGGCGCTCACGCCTGGGTCCGTTACTGCGTTTACCCTCTAATGCTATTTAATGAAAATCATCCTCTACAGTAACAATGTTGCGTCCTACCTGGGTGCTGTTCATTTTTAACATTGAAATGCTATTTATCAGTCATATCGCAGGTTTGTTTATTTTTTAACACGGGCTTTGTTAATGGAAACCACATTCATCACTAGGCAGTCCTTTCCATCTTAAAATGTTTTTGCAATAGCATTTCACATTCGTGGGCCTTGGTCCAACACTCTCATGTCCGGACATTGGCACTCACGCAGAGTCCCACTGACCACAAACCATGCACAGATCTGACAGCATTTTTTTTCTTGTGCCAAAGGCTCTCCGCACGCCTAAGCCCAGGTCTGACGCTGCCTGAATGGAGCCTCCACATCACCGCGCTTCTGCAGAACTTGCTTTTACTGCAGCTGGCAAAACGGGAAAGTAGAGAGACGGGCCACAAATGTAGCTCTTCTTTTTCTTTTTTTTCTTTTTTTTTTTTTTGTGAACAGAGCTCAGCATTGCTGGAGAATTATGCTAGCCCTAAGGCGGCAGTTCTGGAGTTAAGGTGGATTTTACTTTCAGCCTAACGACTGGGACATACCATAACCAGATTTCACCTACCTGAGCTTCATCTCACAAGCAGATGGGACCCCTCAACTCCACAAAGCCTTGATGAAAGCAGATGGGTGGGCCTCTGGGTGTAGGATCACCTCACAGTGCTCATTTTTTTCAGGGTCAGGCCCATGCACTTTTCCTTCTTTTATGAAGAATAATATTTCAATACTTGGAGAAAACTGGTTTTTTTGCATTGCAAAATCATTTAATTCTGAGAAAGCCCTGGGCCTTCAATCCGTTTGCTTGAAGAGGCCCAAGTTATATGAGGAAACCAAAGTCTCTCTAGAAAGCCAGGGAGCGTATTGATAATTGATAAAACCAATTGATGTTCAACATTTATTTCTGTAACAATTTTGATGGCCCAAATGGGCAACTTTTGCTTCTCAATAAGTGTGTACGTTGTCTGCTTTAGGTATGTAAAGAGGTGATAATTTTTGAAGACCATATCCAGTCCAATTCCAAAATCTGACCACTTTGCTGAAAGTTGGGACATTTAAAAGGCAGGAAAAAGGTGGTAAGGGACTCATTAACACGTTCCTACATTATAATCTTAGATCTGTCCATGCTTCTAAAGGAGTTTAACCTCTTGATACTCTGATTTATTTCCCAGCTAAAAGAAGATAAGCAATAACAGTGGGTGGAAGGGAAAGGGGAATGGGAGCGTGCATGTAGCCTAAGGCAAGAGGAAAGAAGATACGGGACCTCATATAGGGGAGTGTGGGACACCAGGGGCCTGAAGAAGGGTATGGGAGGTGTAACGTTCCAAAAGCTTGTGTGAGAAATGGAGGAGGGAAAACCGCCCAAGTGTGCAGCTGTTTGGCCCACAGGAACTACGAACGCTCTCTTCCCATCCATCTGCTGAGCAGCGACAACGTGCTGAAGTGAAGTCATCTGGCTGAAGGTTTCCGTGGTCTAGTGTTCTCCAAATGTTCAGTCACGATGCCGGGGTGCCAGGCTCTCGTTTTTAACATGATGATGTACTCGACTGGGTAATTACCCGAGTATACATTCTGCTCTGCAGAATCTACAAAGTGCATTCTGGCAGATTTATGCTTTAATAATTTTACCCCATCCGTTTTGTTCTGGTTTCCCTTTCTTTACGAAGGCAAACACCTCACAGGACTGCACGAAGGCCTTACTTTCCATGATGAGCTTTAGACTTTGTAGTTCTGTTGCCCAAATACGCAGCTGGGCTCAGAGTTACCGGGGCCACTTCCAGAGGGTATGCGAGGGAGGTTCTCACTTTTCAGAGGTTTCCAAGAACGGGTGTTGGGTAACAAAGGGCAGTTGAGCAGGTTATGGTTTACGGCGGGTTGTTCAGTGAGTGAGCTGAGCTTAGGGAGTTGGCTTTGCCTTGAGCCGGGAGAGGCACTTTTAAACAATTAACTGTTGTTACATTTCCCTTCCCAAACTCTCCTAGTAGCAGGAAAGACGGGACCAAACCCTGACCTTTGGATGTAGAACTGGAGCAGGTCTGAGGTCTTGGTTCATCCACGTGGTTGAACAAAAGCATGCCTTCAAAGTGCTTCAGTAACACGGCTGCTCACGTTCTGGGGCTCTGTCATCCCAACTACTGGAAAGTCTTCTCATGGCCATATTTGTAAGACACATCCTTAAAATAGTTGAAATTACTTGTAACAGCGAGTGCTTGGCCTACTAAGCACATATAAGCAAATATTTGCAATAACTGCACCAGTGTTTGCACAGCACCAAGCACACTGCCCAGACTCCATAAATAATAATACTTGGCACTCACAGAGTGGTTTCCATTTTCAAAGCACTTTAGTCATAACCCTTGACACCTATATGGCCTTTTACATCTTTACAAGAATTAATTAATCCTCACAATGTCCTGTGAGATAGGTATGCACTGCAATAACAACAATAACAACAATTAATAATTCATGCATTCTACTCAAAAATCACTGCAGGGATTAAAATGCATCTGTAATACTTGTTTTTTATTAACATTTTCCAGCAAATAATAAAGGCCATGGTATTGAGTTAAATCTATATAATACCTATCCATAAATCTTTTGCAGATTGGGGTGAGACTAAAGGCCCAGAGAGATGCCAGTACATCAGTAGGAATTGGATGACTGACTTCAGAAAAGCAAGTTCGAGCCCGGTCCACCACACAATCTAGGTGCCAGAATGAAACTTGCCATGCATGGCAATGCATAAATAAATACCAGCGAATCAGGAAGGCTCTTTGTTCATTTTTAGCTCTTGTTCATGCAAAGGCTCTCCTAGTTACCGTGTGTGTTACAGGACCCTATCCTGTCCAAACACAGGACCAAGAAAATGCAAGCACTTACTGGGTGAGAAATGGCAGTGACTCAGCACCACGTTGTGCAACAGGGAGAGCAGGGACAAGTCTGGCCAACACCCAGGCAAACCCTTTCCCTCCTAAAAATTACCATACTGCCTTTGATATGCAGGCAAGCCCCAGTTAAACCTGATATTTAAACAAGCGGGACTTAAACTCTGTTGACTTAAATAGAAGAACCGGCAGGCTCCCACTGATGGAGCACCCTGGCTCCGGGCTTGCCGGGACAGAGGAGGGACGGACGGGTGCTGGAGTCGGGCTCCCCGCACGGACGGTCTGATTCCCCACGAAGATGCTTTTTTCAGTTTGTGTCCCGAAGTGGATTAACGTAAACCACAAAGGCACCTTTAGTCCTAATAACGCTCCCACGCCAGAAAAAAACAGGAAAGAGGAGAGAGAGGTACACCCACACCCTAGCAGTTTCCCCATGAGTTCCCTGTGTTTGCGAGCTCTGAATCTGGAGCACTGAACAGTTAAGGCCAGTGACTTTCATATTCTAAGACTTATTTTTTCCTTTAATGTGAGGAAGATGCCAATTTTTTAAAAATCTCTAAATTATTTGTGTAGTACATACTGAGAAAGGTAATGGAAGTTCACCAGTTTGAAGGGACTGGCTTTATTCTTTTTGCAGCTCCTGACAATGACTGTTTGCAGGAGAGGACATGCCAGGAAAGGGACTTGTTTCTGAGTAGGGAGCATCTGCTACTACCTTGGCGTACAAATCGATCAGTAATCGATCAGTGGACACATGGTAAAAAACATCTAACATGTTGGTGATTAACATGCCTGTAGCACTACTTTTTATTTTCATCAGTTGCTTTGAAGTATACACGCACAGATAGATATGTTGTAGATCTCCGTAAGGCAGAGAGGATTCAATCCCAAAACAATCATCTCATTGATACACTTACCCAGATCGATCTTGGAGGCTTCTGCTTCCCAGAATAAACAGCAGGAGCGGAGGAACAGCGTGACCAGGTGAATAGTCCCTCATTCATAGACAGCTGATGAACTGTGTGATCCAAAGCCATGAAGTGGCTCTTTCAGAAATTTCAGGACACAAGTTACGGTCCTTGGAGCACATTTAGCGCTGCTGTAAATCGGTGGTGTTAAGATGCGTGAGCCAGTTGGCATCTCCCTGGTAGAGCTTCAGCGGGGCGTGGGCTGCCCCTTCCGCACAGGGCGATTTCATCTTTCTATTTTTAAAAGCTACCAGCAGGCCCCCAAAAAATAACATTGCCCACAGATGACAAAGTTAAGAACTGCTGCTGCGGGACTGGGATATTTACCAAACAAAGCCATCGGCCTTATTGTCTCATTGCTGCTGACCTCCCCGGAGGCCCAGCATAGCCTAAAGGCTTTAAGAGGAACACAGATGTGCGTGTGAACCACACCAAGGAGAGCTTCCAAATCGGTGCCAGAGGAACATCTTTTTAAATGAAAAGTGAGAGAGAGAGAGGAGAGGAGATGCCAGCTGCTTCGGCCCCCTTCAAGCGAGGGCTCCTGCACCTTGTCTTCCTGCAGGGGAACGGCCGCTCCCACTGGGGCACATTTGCCCTTTTTTTTTTTTTGGAAAGGAAAAACAACGGGTTTTGTTGCTGCTGTCCCAGGGCCTCCCCGTCCGTGGAGGGCTGCCGTTGTGGGCAGAGGATGCCACCGTCCCCTCGGGCTCCCAAAGCGGTTCCTGACACAAGCGGGAGAGCAAAGTGAAAGCTGTCCCAGGGCCACCAGCCGGCATGATTAGTGTCCTGGTGAAAGCCCTGAATACCCTTACTACCCCAAATCTGGCCCCAGGAAGATTTGTGGATGTTTCATGCAATTGTGGAGAAGAGAAAAATGAGCGAACACCACAGAAAGATGCGGATACGGACCTGACTCTGGAAAGCAACATGTTGCTCATTGTGGACTGACCCCGGCGGGTTTAGTTATCTCAGGTGCAGAGCTGTAGTTTCAGTGTGAACTGGGGTTGCTTCCTTGAGAGGCGATGCTCTGACAGCAGATACCATGACAGCAGGCGGGCTGTTGTTCAACACCCTCTCTGCAAGCACACCCAGCAATGCAAGACCAGACTGCCTCTGAGTTCCTGCAGTGATTAGTTTAGACACAGCGAGCTGAGTTACAGATATGGGAACATATTTATTTTTTGGCTTTAATCGCTCGCTAAGGATTGTTTTAATTTTTTTTTTTTTTTTTGCAGGTGGATATGAAAATACCTACGTTTCTTAAAAAGGAAAAAAAATGTTACTTCTCAAACAGAAATACTGAAGAGGGCCCTGTTAACTCCGTGGTTATGGCAAAGCTCCCTTCACGCCAGGGTTGTAACTCAGATGTTACATCCTTCAATGGCTAAGCAAATCCAAACTTGTTTTATTTTAACAAGCTTAGAAAAAAGGGTGTGTACCAGCTGCTATCGCACACCTCTGAAGTTTAAAGCAAGACCTATCTGGCTCTCGTATGAGATCAACGCGGATTATCTCACCGGGCCAGGATGTGGTTGTGAAAAATTCAGTATTGTAAGTCTCATCGTGATTCATAACATAATCTACATTACTCGGTATAATTACTGCAAAGTAAATAAAGGTACAAAAGGTATAATATTTAGGTATTTACCTTTATCTCTGTCACATACTATTTTAATATTTCCTGGCAGCCCAGGAATCCAGCCTGCTTGAAGAGGATTCCCTTTTCTTGCCCGTACTTAAAGCCCCGCTTTTCTTTCATTATACCTACGTTGTTCTGGTTCTTTATGTGAGCGGAGGATGGAGCCAGGGCTGTTTGCTCTTTAATCAGAGTCCTGAAAGACTCCTCATGTGGCCTTCAGCAAGCTGTTTATTATCAGGGCATGAGCTTCCATCTATAAAAAGAGAGGGCTAACACAGCTACTAATGATGATGATGTTATTGTTAACACATAATTATCTATCTCACAAGAAAATTGGGAGGGTAAATTAGTGTTTATAAATTATTTTAAAGATGATAATATTATTTATGTGAGGGCCATACTTTATGTCCTGAGGACAGCAATTGTTGAAAACCACCGTCTAATTAGGTTTTGCTAATGATAGTGTCAAAAAGGTTTAGAAAAAAAAAATATCAATAGGTACATTCAAAAGTCCCTGATTTTTCTTCTTATTATGTTATATAATATCTATATTATACACTATCTGCTTTCCTGTAGGTAGATATGCTATATCCACATCTACAAGACGTTAAGCATTATTTTCTGGCATATTAAATGTAAAATGAATGAAGTGCACGGTAGTGCCAAAGCACACCCTGCAGTACGTTATTAGCCAACTTGCTCCAGTGATTAAAGCCCTTGAAGTCAATAGAGGGTTTTTTTTTTTCCCCCCACCCCGCTGGGCTAGGATTTCATCCTGGATCTCCAGCCTTGTCTTTCACTGCACATCACTGATGTGCTTAACACTCAAGTAAAGCACAGTCTGGATTTATTTTATACAGTCCTTCAGCTGTGAAGGGGTGTTTGCAGGTACTCGTCAGAAGGAGCTGACTGCAGCGCAAGTCCAGCCAGAAAGATGACTTTGCCGGGGCCTCCCGTATTTCCCCTTTTTTAGTCAATTATCTACATTTCGTTGAACATCCATTTCTTTCAGTTTTATTCTTGAGGACTTCTGATAACGTATCAAACTTCCCTGAGCCGGTTGTAACCTTCACCCCCTCCGATGCACACCATGACAACATTAACTCTGAATGGCTGCAGTAGATTAAGCACCGTATTTCCACAAAACATTTCCAATAGGAGACCAAATTTTATGAGCTGTGTGAGCATCCTGTGAGCAGGTACATAAAACACTTCGGGGTATGTACAGAAAGAGACATTCGGCTGGGTAGACCGCTGCATTAGCAATAGCTCTCAATCTTAAAAAGAGGGACAGAAAAAAACCCAAAGCACACAGTGGAAGAATGAACTGAGAATTATTTCCTCAGCTGAGCCAGTATTTCCTACAACACGGCTTTCTGTGAGTCAGCCTTTTTGTGCCACAGAACTTAAAATAGCAAAAGTGAGATAATAGTAGGCTTGTTGGAAATAGAAATTTTCAAGGGATACGAAAAAAAAAAAAAGAACAACTTTTGGACCGTGAGAGTGGTGATGAGCATGGCGGTGATCTGCTGGTAACAGATTACTATAAGAATATATCAAATAAACCTAAAAAAAGTGATGTTTATCTGAGATTGTAAAACACGGAAAACCCCAGGTACGCGGGAAGCCCCAGCAGGGATTTCAGCAGCACCCGTCCCTCCTGCAGCGCTGAGGGCAGAGAGCGCAGCACCCCGACTCCTCTCTTTCTCCCTCTCCGATGAGCCGGAGTGGTTTCATCCCAACCCCAGCACCTCCTTTTATTTTGCTTACGCTGCTGAGAAGCCCTGGGCCGGCGGAGAGGAACCTCAGGCAAATTCCACACTGATTTCACATAGTTCAGGACAGGGCTTAATAAATATACATAAAGGAAGAGAGAGAATATTTCTAGAAGCAGGGGATGGGCTAGCAATTATGCAGACTTGTTGGCCACATCCCAGCCTTTGGTGGTTCTTTGAGGGCTGCGCCTGCCAGAAATGAGTTTAAAGTCTGGATGAAATGCGTCTCCCACCAAACCCATCAGCTTCCCTATTTGCTTACATGATGTGCCGCGCACCCAGGCAAGAGAGTTCCCACCGAGAGCAAAGATCACGCGCCCGCCGGTAATTCTGCACCATCAACTAGAAGCAATGAGCATGCAGAAGGGGTGGAGCCCCATCGTGGCCTGTACAAAAATTAAGATCATTATTAAAATGGAGCCAAAAATGAAAAAGGCACCCCAGGCACCCCGGCTTTCAGCAGGGCTGGGGTTGTCTCTTCCATTAACGGCTTAATGAAGCCTCCTCTGGCCGCCTCAGATTTTGTCCGCTTGCTCACAGTCCGTATGGATAATTCACTCCATTGCCCTATATTTAGGATCAAAATCTAACATTTGCTAACTTAATTGGACATGGGGCATTTTGCAAAGAAGTGGCCCCACGCAGATACATGGCATTTGTCTTTTATTTTTCATTTTTTCCTATCAAACGCAGGTCCCCTTCTGCGAGGCGCTGGGCAGAGACAGCTGCACCAGATGTGTAACGTAAGCAAACAAAGCCGAGGTGTGGATACTGCCCAGCTTTACACAGCAGGTTATTTTTAAAGCTAAGAGCAAAACCTCCGTCTCCTGAGCCTTGTTGAGGGAGGTGCCAGGCTGCGTCGCGGCATTCAAACCCAGGCGTTTCTGTGCGAGCGCCTTCTCTCCCTCTGTTGCTCAGGAATTTTTATTTTAAAAACTCTACGAGGACATAAAAAACTTTTCATTTCCCACATCCTGTCATTAAGCAGCTGTACTCTGAACAATGAATGATGACAAACCAAAGCAACAGTTTTAACTGAAGCAGGATTACACTTGGCATCGATATTTGTTATGTGGCTTACTGGACAGCAAGACGAATGCCTACTTCTGCCACCCTTTCCTGCTGCCAGCTCTGTCCCCTATTAATACATAACGGCACGATTGGAGGGAGCACCGTGGCCAAAGCAGCTGCAGGATGGGACCCCAAAAATCAAATGACATCTGGGCTGGGGGTCTGCAGTCTTGGATGGGACCCTTGGTTCCTCTGGGCTGGATCTCACCTCTGGCACCAACCCGGCACTACCTGATGCTTCAGCAGAACGAAAAAGACTCGCGCAAACCTTCTGGCCCGCGGTGCTCTCCTATATGTACGGGGAGACAGCCGTCCTGACCTGCGGGGGATCGGCTCACCAGAGAATTTTAACCAAAAACCTGCTCCATTGCACTGCGTTATTCTCTACCGAGTAAGGTGAAAACATAACCAACCCATGCCTGCTTAATTATCCCACAGTACTTGCAGAGGTGTAAGTAATATCACACTTCGCTTGCGCATCCTCTAAAGCCTTGCTGGTAATGATGACACATTGCCATTAACAGTAATGCCATTTAGAAACTGGAGGTACAAAAATATTCGCCGAGGATGCTGCCAGCTTTACACAAATTGACGCGAATGTATAATCGCATTACTCCGCACCAACGTGGTACTTGTAAACCGAGAGGCTCAAACTGCTGCGCTGTCAGGGCAGCCAGCTCCCATCTAGGTAGGAGGCCGCCGAGGGACGGCAGAACCTGGGCAGCCGGCGTGAGCCCCGTCGAGGGGCTGAGTCCAGGCCACAGAACAGGTCAGGACACAGGCAGGATCCTGCTCACACCACCTCCTCCCCGAGCACAGCCCCAGCCTCGCACGATGGCACCCAGGACCCCCTCGCCGGTAACCCAGCTCGCGGCTGGGGGACGGACCCCGCACACACAAAGCGACATTCAGCAATGTCTGCGTGGAAACGTTCTCGGTTCCCTCCGGGCTCTCTTTCCGTGCAAACACAAGACCCATTCAGCCCGGGTCGCATCCGCAGGCGATCGGGAGTCAATGGGATCATTCATGTTCCGAAACCCGCACACTCGAGCTGTTCCTTCGGCAGCGGCCCGGGCTGACACCGCTGTGCGCTTCCAGCCCCAATCATTTCAGCATTTGCACGTATTCCACCTCCCATGAGGTCCACAGGACTTCTGTAAACATAAATAATGGCAACATTAAGGCCCCTTTTCAAGTCCAAGACTGCAAATGGTATTTCTATTTACTATTGAGCATCTATTTATTCATCAAATGCATTAAAAAAATCCATTAAAGAGGAAATTAAGGACCTAATGACCTGCACCATCATTCAAAGTCAGTGTTTCAGATACAGGCATCACATACAGTTCAGTGCTTGCATCTCATCTCGTCCGATGACTCACGCCAGGTGGGAAGCGGCGCAATGAGAGCGCCTTACCCACCCTCC
>NW_009234490.1:583-918 GCF_000690835.1 Fulmarus glacialis | reverse complement strand
TTGGGAAGGGGGGGGGGGATCCCCGATGTCGGGGTTCACGGCCTCCCCCAGATGACGGCCTTCGGCGCCTTCCTGCACAAAGGCTCCTTCTGCCGCAACTGGTTCAACCTCCTCGACCTGCTGGTGGTCAGCGTTTCCCTCATCTCCTTCGGCATCCAGTGAGCTGGGGCAGGGGGGGAACTGGGAGGCACTGGGAGCACCGCTGGGGGCACTGCAAGTGCCTTTGAGGGCACTGGGAGGCACTGGGATCACTGCTGGGGGCACTGGGGGTGCTGCTGGGCTCACTGGGAGGGGCACTGGGAGGCACTGGGAGCACTGGTGTCCCCCGACGCCCG
>NW_009234490.1:0-419 GCF_000690835.1 Fulmarus glacialis | reverse complement strand
ATGGGGGTAATGGGGAGGCACTGGGAGTGCCACTGGAGATACTGGGAAGCACTGGGAGTGCTGCTGGAGGCACTGGGATCATTGCTGGGGGCACTGGAAGGCACTGGGAGCACTGCTGGGGGCAGTGGGGGCACTGGGAACAGTGCTGGGGACACTGGGAGGGTACAAGGAACAGCACTGGGAGCACTGGGAGGCACTGGGATCACTGCTGGGGGCACTGGGGGTGCTGCTGGGCTCACTGGGAGGGGCACTGGGAGGCACTGGGAGCACTGGTGTCCCCCGACGCCCGTGGCAGCTCCAGCGCCATCTCGGTGGTGAAGATCCTGCGGGTCCTGCGCGTCTTGCGGCCCCTGCGAGCCATCAACCGCGCCAAGGGCCTCAAGGTGCCGCACTGGGAGCACTGGGAGGCACTGGGAGGG
>NW_009234489.1:0-1526 GCF_000690835.1 Fulmarus glacialis | reverse complement strand
GAGCCCTCTCCTTCCAGGACTGCGACACCAAAGGTAGGTCAGAGCCGGTCCCCGGGGAGGGGGGCACCCAGCGGGGCCGTGCCGATGGGTGACGCAGCCCCCTTTGCTCTCTGACCCCCCACCCCCCCCAGTCCAGTGCTCCCCCGGGCATTACTACAACACGAGCGTCCATCGCTGCATCCGCTGCGCCGTGGGCACCTACCAGCCCGATTTTCGGCAGAATTACTGCATCGCCTGTCCCGGCAACACCACCACAGACTTCGACGGCTCCACTTCTGTGTCCCAGTGCAAAAGTAGGCGGGCTGGGGTGCGATGGAGGGGGGGGGGTGCGATGGAGGGGGGGGACAGGCGTGGCGTGAACTGGGGTCCTTCCTTAAAATTATTTTTAAATCCCTTAAAATAGAGTTTCGGGTCATTTCTGTGCTTTACGTGCAGGCAGGCATGGGGGTATGCATTGAGCAGTGCTAATAGAGAACTTTTCCCCCCTTGCCCAGTAAACCCCCCCTATCCCAGTGCCCATGCCACTGGTTCCCAGTTGAACCAGTTCTCTGTGCCTTGCAGACCGGCAGTGCGGGGGGGAGCTGGGCGAATACACGGGCTACATCGAGTCCCCCAACTACCCGGGGAATTACCCCGCCAACGTCGAGTGCACCTGGAACATCAACCCGCCGCCCAAGCGCAAGATCCTCATCGTGGTGCCCGAGATCTTCCTCCCCTCCGAGGATGAGTGCGGCGACGTCTTGGTCATGCGGAAAAACTGTAGGTAACCGAGCGCGCTGCGGTGCTCACGGGAGAAGCCGGGGGAGGAAAAGGCTGGGGTTTGGCAGAGCTGCCTTGTGCAAAGGGAGAAAGCCGCGTCCCCGGGCGGCAGGAGGGAATTTTTGGGAATTGGGTGAGCGGGAGGATCGGCATCGCCCTGCCGCCCCGGTGTCTTGCTGGATCGAAGGATGTGCATGGGCTAAGCGTGGGCTGGGTTGCACACCTGGATCTCAGCTCTTCTTTTTTTGGGGTAAAAAGCCCCATTTGGAGCTTTCCAGAGCAAGGAAGGAATAACAACACCCCCAGTGTGTAACGTGAGGGTTGGGGGGGCTCAGCCTCGCCGAACACGGACAATCCCCATCCCTGGTGCCCCCTTTGCCACGAGCATTTAAGCACGGTAAAGCTGGGGGTAGTTCCGCTGATGGGCATCCGGCATCACGCGTCCCCTCGCCGTTCCCTGCAGCCTCCCCGTCCTCCATCACCACCTACGAGACGTGTCAGACCTACGAGATCCAAAACCAGCGAAGCCAACAGCGCCCGCGGCTTCCAGATCCCCTACGTCACCTACGACGGTGAGTCCGGGGGGATGCCATCCCGGCATGCCGGTGCCTCCCTGCCCGTTTTGGTACCCGGGTCACCCCCGCTTTACACCTCCCAAGTATTTGGGGGAAGCAGATTCAGGGATGGGGACCGGAGGTTTGGGGACAAGGGACAGCTCATGCCCTGACCCTGTTTTTTGGCTGGGTGTTGCAGAGGACTATGAGCAG
>NW_009234488.1:418-942 GCF_000690835.1 Fulmarus glacialis | reverse complement strand
CCCATCCTGCCTGCCTGTCCCCATCTTGTCTGTCCCCATCATGCCCTGTCCTCATTGTACCGGTCCCTGTCCTGTCTGTCCCCATCCCATCCTGCCCCCATCCTTCCCTGGCCTCATCCTGCCTGTCCCTGTCCTGTCTTGTCCTACCCCCATCCTGCCTGTCCCCCTCTTGGCTGTCCCCAAACTGCCCTGGACTCCATCCTATCCTGTCCCCATCCTGTCTGTCCCCATCCTGTCTTGTCCCCGGTGGGTTGGGGACGTCCCGCTGGATTCCCACCAACACTGCGGACACTTTCTCACCCTGGAAAAAACCCTTTTTTGCAGAAAACCTCATCGGAGCAGGCGCTCAGGTGCCCCGTCTGTGGGGACAGCACCGCGATGACACCCCAAAATACCCCCCCAGCCGAGCACCCCCGGCCCCCTGGAGCCTCCTGGGGAAAACAGGCCAGAACCGGCTGAATTCCCAAAGAAAAGGCCAAGAGAAGCCGGGAAATGTGGGTTTGTCCCAGGGCGGGGGGGATAGG
>NW_009234488.1:0-244 GCF_000690835.1 Fulmarus glacialis | reverse complement strand
GGCGTGTCCCATGTCCCCATCATTCCATGTCCCATGTCCCATCGCTCAGATGTGTCCCATGTCCCATTGCTCAGCCGTGTCCCATGTCCCCATCACTCAGCCATGTCCCACATCCCCATCATTACAAGTTGCACGTCGCCGTCACCCCGCTGTGTCCCATTTCCCCATCACTCTTTGTTGCTTATCCCCATGACTCGGCCATGTCCCGTGTCCTTATCACTCCATGTCCCATGTCCCCATCACT
>NW_009234487.1:148212-153658 GCF_000690835.1 Fulmarus glacialis | reverse complement strand
CTCAGCCCATCGATCCAGCCTGTCCAGGATGGATGTTCTAACATGGAGGTTAGAACTTAGTTAAAAATTGTCCTTAGTTTATAGAGGTATAGAAAAATATTTCACTGAGAATTCAGCATTATATATCTCTACAGACAGCACTTTGATGTGTTTTTTCTCAAAGTGTAATTAGTTCTCAAAATTGTCAAGATCTTGTACGAAGTGATGAAATTAATACTGATTTTTATTTTCTTCTCTAGTTGTCTGTCACCCAGGAAATGTTGCTAGGGCTGAAATACAGAAGACCTTCTGAATATGTAAGATTCTTTTGCCCTCTTTTAAGAAAAGTTGAATTGTGATGAACTCTGACATAAATTCGTTATAGTTGTGTCAACCCTCAGTTTCCAAATGATACAGCGCTTGCATTATACTTACGGTGTTTGAATACTGGGAAGTTGTCATTGATGTCAGTTAAAGTGATAACGACTGTAGCTGTGCTTGAATCCCCAGAAGACCCTGGAGCATCTTTTGCTTTAACAATAATTTCATATGTTGATTGATTCTCTCTGTCTAAATCAGCCCTTGTTGTAGAAATCACACCTTTGAAAAAATAACATTGAATATGATTAGATTTTGCAGCATGTCCAACATCTCTTAATTTTGACAGCAAATTTTTGTCTTATGCCACACATTCAGCTTTAAGTAGCATTTTTACAGTAGTGTTTTTCTAAGGCTAGAAATGTTAGAAATCTTTCTACGTGCTGGAATGTTTGGGAGATTTTGTTCAATACATTCCTTTAAACTGATCTTTGCTGCTTAGAAGCAGTCTAACAATGTCTAAACTTGGTCGCTCCAGCATCTAGAGAGTCTGTCTGAGCACCTCTTTATCTGAGTTATTTGCTCCAGAGGACTAGTATGGTTACAAGAGATACTGACATTATTTTTAAAACTGGGTGAAATTTGAACAAGAAAGTTTCGGAAAGCAAAGGATTGAGTTACTGATTATTGAATGCTGCTTCAGAATTTATGTATTCCCTCTTCTTGTTTGTTCAAAGGAATGGTATCTATGCTAAACTGAAAACATTAACTTATATTAGCTCCTAGTCAGTCTCTTCATCAGTGGGAAAAAAATGACCTTTTACCTTCTCATTTAGTTCACGGCACCTGATAGCCTGACTTTATTAGTTCATTTCCAGATGCAGACGGTGGCATTGTGTGAGTATGAATGAAAAATCTTTCTAAATTATGGTTAAAATTATACTTTTGAATTATTATCCCCCTTGTCCAGAACAAAAAAAGCTTAAAACTGCATTTTCTTCAAAGTGTAAGGTAGGGACAAAGTGTAAGGACATTTGCGTATCTGACCTACCAGAGTCATCAACTGTGAAGTATTCGTGTCCTTTAATGACTTGGTAGGTAACTGTGGCATGACCTGTAACTGTTGGGTCATCAGCATCTACAGCTGTCACTTTGGTGACCGAGGTTCCTAGAAAAGGATTTTCAAACAGCATATTTAGTATAAATTCTGCTTTTTAACCAGAGACATGAAGAGAAATGAGTGATGGAAGAACGTACCTACTGGTGACATTTCTGGGACAGATCCATTGAATACTTTTTGTACAAATACAGGGACGTTGTCATTAATATCGTAAACCTTGATAATGAATTTAGATGGGGGTTCCAGTGACTGGTTGTTTCTTCGGTCAATAATGAGAGCTGTCAGCTCATACTCTGCTTTCTTTTCTCTGTCTAGCCTCTCAAATGCATATACATCACCACTGGTTTCTTCCACTTTAAAAATGGTGTTGGCATATTCACCTTCAATAATATACTTAGCGTTGTTGTTCCTTACACTTGATGTGATCTAGAAGGAAAGTATAATTCAAAGAGATAAAAGTGGGCTTTGGCATCCAGATGCAACACAGTTTCTACCAGAAGATACACACAGTCAGAACTTCTTCAGACTCAGTTTGAAATCAGAATAGCCATCAAGACTTTTTATGTCAGCTGGAGTATTACTGAACAAACAGCACCACAGCAGCTACAACCATGCAGGGTTATAGGATGAAACTTGCATCCTGACTGAAACTTGCTTGCTTGTATATCAAGAAGCACTTTTTTTTTTGATTATATCTCATATTTCCTAAAGATATAAATTGTTCATGCAGTTAACACATACAAATCATTAACCTCATTATGTCTGAAATAACACGCGCCACCAACGTTCAGTTTGAGCTACTCTTGTTTGCAAGTAACTGTCTGAACTTAGCAGAGATTTTGCTTAGATTTCACAGAATTACAGAATCAAATCTATGTTCACACCTACTGACATTATTCAGCATTAGTCTCTATTACTTAGCATTTAGTAGAATTCCTGCCATAGCTGACAGCTTTCTTGTGTTTAGTCACATGCAGTTTTTTTATAGCCAGTCTTTAGGCTCATGCTATTGACAGTAACATTAAATTTCCACCCCATAGATTTTAAAATTTAAGCTTATATGCAGTGAAAAAGGTATGGGGTAAAAGGAATGAACATTCATCAGTTTTAAAATGTAATTTAGTCCAATCCCAAATGGTTTTGCACATTATTTAATCTGCAGATAATCTGATGATTCTTCCCTTTCTATACCTTTACCTGTCTAAGGACACTGATAGAAGGTTTAAAATACAATTTTCCATGCACTATATCAGCATTCTTATTTCAGCAAGCTATTTATCAATAATTGCTGGGTTTGACCAAGAATTTCTAGTCTTTTGTTACTGATGTTATCATAAATTGCAGCTGTTTGGTATTCAGGATTTGATTTATCCTGTAGTTGTCATTTACTGTTGAACACTCTGTCATTTCTGTTTTCTATTTTGAAATGTGTCATTAAAATTTTCTTCCCTCTTTCCACATACTTAATCATGCTTCTGGCTGCTGGGGCTGCTGAAGAACAGTTTACAACTCCGGAGATGTAACTGAGAAATAACCTCACCCTTGTCTCAAAGATAGTATGGTCTGTGCCTTCTTTCTCGATTTTTATTTACTTATTCAGCGTAAAAGGTATAGACTTCCAAGATTGCCTTTTCTAAATCTGAGGATGAACATACAAAGGGAAGCATCCAAGGTCATGAAAGATAAAATCAAAATGTATCGGCATATTCCTGCAGCTGTCACTCAGGCATGCTGCTGTGGCCTTTTTTAAAGGGTTTATCAAGTGTTCAACCCTGCAAATGCAATGCACTGAACACAGCCATTGCAAAAGAAATCAGAAGCATTCCACTGTTGAAAGACCACAGAGCACAGTACAAAGTGAATTACTCTTATTTAGGACAGCTCCAGGAATAGAAGCGTTCTCCTCAGTCTGCTACTGAATTGGTCTGAAATGAAACAGAGATACCCTGTGTTAGCTGAGAGTACCCTATGGCCTCTTTTCTCTGTCTCTCTTGCTTTCTGCCAGTGAGCAGCACTGATCCAGAAAGGTCTGTTTCACTTTGCCGAGACAGCCTTGACAGATGCTGATTGTTGTACCTGGGAGGAAAACATACAACTGCATTTATCTGAAAAGTGTCAAAGTAGTTCAATTTGAAAGACTAGATTGGAAGAACTTTGTCTGGGTGATATGTAGTTAATCATAGGATTTTATGAGCACTGCCCTGAAGAAAATGAGTTTGCAAGCAGGTCAATGCTCGTTATTATTTTTAAAAATTATTTTCTTTCACTTTTTGAAACAAATTTTTTGATTGTGCAACAGTATTCCTAAATATAGCACTTTTGTTTTGTATCCAAGCTGAGAGATGTAAACTGTATGTTTTTTAATGCATATGTTTTTATTAGCTTATCTCCTAGGTTTTTGAAAGAATCTTGAGCTGCCAGAAAAATATTGACATACATCAGCCACCAGACTTCCTTCCTAACTGTGCACCTGCATGCAATGCAATTGTTTCTGCACTGTGGATGCTCCGTATTTGCCATTCTCTAAATTTTTTTTGTATTCTTTGAAAGAATTAGAGTCCCTTTGACATTATTCTTGATTTGTTCTGTGTCCACATTCTTAAGATTTTAACATGTTAGTGTGTTGGTATTAAGTCCCATTTCTATTTCCTTTTTCCCTCTTCTATTCTGCCTAGACTGCAAACAAGTAATACTTTTCAAGAGACTCATTTGCTGTCTGCATTTCTGATTATTCATTGCTAACAGACTGCTATTTACCTTGCCAACATGGTGTGGTAATGGTGTATCAATCTCTTCTTTGATATGCATTTGATTCCATATCCAGTCTCTCTTCAGTCGTTTATGACTGGCATTTTTTGAAGAAAAGTTTTGGTTTGTTTTCTGACTTTCTTTGTCAGCAAATGCTGGAGCCAAGAAAAATGAGAAAAGTAGAATAAGGTGGTTCATCTTCTTCTGTAGCCTAGAAAGTAATATAAAATATGAAAACTATATAAATAACAACTGAATCAGATTAATCAGAGAGAGCACACACAGAAATGCGAATGGACTTTCCTTCTATAGGAAAGTTTGATTACTTTCTGCATTTCTTTTCATCTGCCTTAGCATCAAAATTTGAAATATCAGGCTTCTTCCTTCCATGAAACAGTTTTAACTGTTGACAACTGTAAAAACCAACAAAAATATTTTAGTGAAAGAAAAAATGTGCAAGTTTGAAAGCTAGCATAAAAGCCAGCACCCACTTGAGCTATCATAGTTAATCTGAAGAGAAGATTCAGTAGCGACGATCACCCATTGTGCATTACGGCAAGTGTAGTCTGGCTGCAGAGTATAGCTCATGGGGAGAGTAGCCATGGGAAGCAACACCAAGGCTGAGCCAGATCAAAGTTAATATTAACTCAACTTGAAATGAAATGTTCCAGCTTGACAAATCCAAATGCAGTGTTTTGACTTGCCCTGACACAAAATATACTGTAGTCAATATCTTCATATGGAAAATATTGATTTAGAATAAAATCTGGTTTTTTTGGTGGAAAAAATGATTCATGTGAAATTTTCAATCAATTCCAAGTACAATGTAGCAAATTATCTTGCTCAGAGAGCTCATTTATTGATTCAATTCCTTGTCTTTTGAAATGTTTGAAGACACATATAAAGTTCCTTTATCGCCTATTCTCAGGTTTTACCATCTACAAAATGATAATTTGTGAAATTATTCTCAGGTGAAACCATATTTTTGCACCATATGTTAATATTAGCAAACTTTAGGCCTGACTTTCATATCAGATTGAGAAGTTATTTTAATGTAGCAAAGCTGATTAATTTTCTTATTAAATTTCCCCTTCCCAATATAAAGGACTGTCAGGGAACTTTAACACTCAAGTAATCAGACTTTAAATTACACATATATGGCTTTCCATTAGCTTTTAGGAGCTGTCAGCATGCACATCAAAAATAAAACTGTTAATTGTGATAGAGAAGTTGACATCACACAGGTTGCTAGATGCGAGATTAAATAAATATTTTCAGCAG
>NW_009234487.1:117267-148181 GCF_000690835.1 Fulmarus glacialis | reverse complement strand
GGAAGGTGCTGAGACATTTCCAAAATTACTCTTTGGTAACTAGGCAATCAGTGTTATCCCATGGTGCAGCATCATTGTCAGTAAAAAGATTTTATTTACCATGAAATTTTGCTTTCCTGTACTTTTCTCTCTTCTACATGGTTGTACATAAGCTGAGGAACATTCGTTCTTCTTCGTGATTGTGTAGAAAATGACCAAATAAGGTGGCTTTGAAGTTGCTTTTTAAGAGCTAAGCTGTGTTTTATACAGTTTTATGAATTCATATAAAATTTTTATTTAGCTAGTTTTTTGTATTTTATGCGCTTACTTTGACTCCAAATATTTTTAGAAAAATGAGCAAGATTTAGTTGTTTTGCTTTGTTTTATTTGTGTACGTGAACATTCTACAACTAGAAACTGGAAGGCGTTGATGTGATTCTGTTGTGATTGCATAGGTCTGTCTTTTATTCAGAAAATTACAAAACATGATAACCAAAGGAAACCAGTTGGTTAACGTCAACTAGTAGAGGCTATAGTTTTGGAAAAAACAGACTGTAGTGTTTAAAAAGTCATTTTCTCTTGTTGCTCTGGTACAGGGAACATCTGTACTGCTGTAATGAAGAAATTAGTTGGGAAAACTGAGGACAATACTGCCCGCTTCAGTTGCCATTTGTTTCACTGGAAGTGATACATTTACAAACATCCTTGCAAGAAAGCATTTTTAACTTAAATCTCCACTAAAGCATACTGGTCTCAGTATAAATCTACTTTGTAAAGAGAAATTTTGTGTCTTCCCAGTAACGTTTTCCTAGTATTTGCCTCTCAGTTTATTAACGCTCAATTCGGAGCCTGCCATGTCAAACTCCTCAGGGTACTTCTCTTCCTGTTGCTGGGAATGATTACTAGCAACAGCAACTCTGGGACTTTTGGTATCCTCATACAGGGGCACTGCTTATCGGAAATTGAAGGCTCAAATTCATAATGAGCGTACAGTTTATCTGTATAGGAACTCTGGGACTGTGGTAATATCCTGATTATTCCTGAGGATCCATGCAGCAAATGCAAACTCTCCTTTGAAGTAGGTGGCCTGTATGTGTTTCACAGTTCAGGCCTTGTTTGAAAGCTTGGTCATTAATACAGAAAGTGCTAGACTGAATCTTTTTAAATATATGCACATTTCAGCTGAAACTTAAGCTACCCCTTCCACTCAGCAGATCCATCTTTCTGTTCTTAGATTTTGAGGTGGCTTCACTTCCTGTAACTCCTCATTAGTGGATTCCTTGTTAATACTAGTCCAGCCTCCTTGATAAGTTAACAGTTCCTTTGTGAGCAATTTGGTGGATTTGGTCTGCCCGCTGGTATGCACCGTAGGTCAAACACAGACTGAGATAGAAGAGCCTCTTGCAAAAAATGACTTCTGCTTTGTCTTCGGCATCTTTCAAAATTTCTCATTTTGGTAGAAGTAACACTGCACACTCGAGCACTTTGCTTTGTCTTTTTTAGGGACATTTGATGTGCATTGCTCCATAGGGCAGTCTGGCTCTGAGAAGACATCCTCTATGATACCATGCAAGCTTTTCATTAGGCAGCTGGAAGTCCATTGCTGTTGAATCCGTAGCTGAATTTCATCACAATATTTAAGAATACTCTTCTTTGGCAGCACATACAAACTTTTTTCAATTTAAGCAGGGACCATAAATGTCCCTTAAAGTTAGCAGGGGAATGGTTTATTCAAATGGCTAAGTTTCTTGCTTTGCTCTTAAATTTTCTTTCAGCAATGATGGGTTTTTCCACCAACATTATTCATTTTATGTGTTGAATTATTTTAGGAAATAACTCTTGGTCTGCAGGGTACTATAGACAGTTAGCTGAGAAATTCTGGTATTCGAACTGATTTATGGGACACATGACTCGTACGGTGTAGTTTCTTCTTGCAGATTGGGAATAATTATTAAAAAAAAGTCAGGTGGAGATACAGACAATACTGTATTAATTAAAAGTTTGCATTTTACAAGTTGTTTTGGTAAGTAATCAACTGTAAGGTTGATGAGCAGCTAATATAAATAAGGTCTCCATGTAATGAAAACATATTTGATGAAATATTCTTATGAATATTTGTGGGGTTTTTTTTCTGGTATTTGCCTCTTATATGGTTTACTTCTCACTTTAAAAATGTATATTAATGCTTATGTGAGGTTAGTTTAGTTAGCAAAGAGATTTGTTCTATGCTTGCATGTTAAATAGAAGTTAAACCAGGTTTCTGTATGGAGACTTTGGTAAATGAGGAGACAGTTGTAGCCGAAATGATGTATTTTTCTGGTTGATCGGACTAAAGTCTTATGCTAATCTTTGAGAATTTTTGTTTTTCAGCATCTAAAAAACAGAAATAGTGCTAGAAATAGTGATACGGAACATCCTAAGAGAGAAGTTTGCTTGAAGTGGCTATCATACACCAGAAGAGAAAGACGTTTTAAAAGGTTTGTGTCCATATTGTTCAGATAATTTGCATACCTGATTGTCAGAAGAGCTGGAAACAAAATTATTATTGATGATTGAGCTGGAAACTTAATGATTATTTTTACTTACAGTATCTTGGTTGGAATCTGAACAATGTAAATGAAAATGAAAAATCCCATGCAAAAATGAGAGTTTCATCAAAGCAGAAAATATTAACAAAATTACTAATAAATCAATACTATAGGACATAATCTATTCCATTCCACAGTACTGGAAATTTTGCTGTTTCTGGTTATTAATCAAACCTCAGCTGTCATGCCTGCAGCCATGTAAATGTAGAGGAATACTAAATATCTGAAATACTGTATTCAATCAATTGGGAGAAATATGGATCTTGAAGGAGGGCGTTTGCTCAGCTTAACCTGTCCTTGCTGTGGCTGTGGGCCCCGGCCCTGCGGTGTCCCGGGTGCTGGGATGGGTGTGTGCCTGTGGGGACATGCTGGCTGGGCTAAAAGAGAAAGAAAACTAAGAAAACATTCTTCACGAAAGTTTTTTCAGGAAAGTTGTCTTTGGATAGCTTCAGTTTAGTTTAATAAGTACTTTTAGTTTAGTTTAATCAGTATTTTTTGACTATCTTTCGCCCTCCTGTCTGGTGCACCCTTCCCAGTATTCCTAAGTAGCTCTTTGCAAAAAGTTCTGTTGAATTTGCAGTGGATTAAACCCTACAGTACACAGTAGACCACACTTCAAAATTTTTTTTCAGATGCAAAAAATTTACTTTGATACACCATCTAAACATCTCCAAAATTACTATGCTCAATGAAGCCATGATAGATATAAAGAGAGCAGAATCTGACCCAATGTCAAGTAACAAAATGACCCTGAACAACCCTGCCATACAGAATCCATTTTTAACATTAATTTCTCATCTGTATGATGTTTAAGACCAAAGGTAAATGTGTGAATGCAGTGAGCATTAAGAAATAGAAAGGTAACATACCAAACACAGGAGGGGGATAAATTATCTTTTTCTTTGCAATGCTTGTAGTTTTGGTAAGCAGGCAAAACATTACTAAAAGAAAATAGTCTTACCAATACTTAATGCTGCCTTTCAGGGACCTTAAACGGCTGTGCAAACATGAATTGATAAAGCCTCCTCATTTCTCTGTGGAAAGTACTGCAGCTAGATAAAAAGCAAGATCCCTTTCAAAAGGTGCATTTGAAGCACAGAGGACTTAAATGTGTTTGCTATCTCCTGACAGTGGAGTAACAACAGTCTCAAATTTTGTTCTCCCAGTTTCTTCACCTCATAGTCAGACAAGAATTGCTCTAATTAGCTTCTAACAAACCCAGAGAAACATGGCAGCAAAGTAATCACATAGGTATAATGTTACCTTCACTCCAGTTTCTGCTTGGCTTCTAAGTTACAAAACGGTGATCCTCCTTTGCTCCCTTGGGCTTACAATGTGAGAAAAGTTGAGGGCACATAGTGACTACAGTGAGAACTGGAACTAGGGCAGGTCTTCAAACTTTAGTAACATCACTTAAAAAAACTAAGTAAATTGTGCAACATTTGACTTGGAGCAATCATTTTTTTGTTGCATTTTCAGATATAATTGTTTCGGGTGGTTACTCAGTGTTTCTCTTATTTCTTATTAAAGCTGTCTTGTCACATGTCCTCAACAGTGTACAATGATTCATTTTAAAATGGGCCTTTCCTGAGAACACAGTGCTGCTTTTTCGTTTCCAGATTATTGAGCTGATTTAAATGGGCCTAGTGCCTGACTACTGGTATTATGTTTTTGATTGTCCTTATGTCGATTTTATGCATCTGAGAAGTGGTTTCCACTGATGACTAAACAGTCTGGAGTGCAAATGCCTACCTGAAAACTGATTATAAAATGACTTTTTATATGCATGATAGTACTTTTGAGTAAATAGCCACTTTGATGACTAAACAATCCGGAGTGCAAATGCCTGCCTGAAAGCTGATTGTAGAATGACATTTTATACTTGTGATAGTACCTTTGAATGAATAGCCACTTCAGCAATATCTTAACTAAGCTTTTTACTTAAAAAAACCCCCACATGTCACTCAGTATTGTGAGAGCACTCTTGCCTGCATTTGGTGCTGTTAGGTTCTTGGTGTTGGTGCTGCAGCCCTGTATATCAATATAGCTGAGGAGATAACTCAGCACTTCTGTTTCTGGCTCTGGTTTTGGCTCCTCATATTTTTGGAAAGAGAGAATAATTCTAATCGGAAAGTTCTTTGTGATTTCAGTTCCAAGTTTCTAGTAGGTCTGGGGAAAATGTATTAATGATTTTTTCCCCTGTCTGTTCAACTCACCAGAAAATTTTCTCCTGTATGATACAAAATACAACTTCATCTCATGGGTGGATGGAGTCCTCAGCCAGGACAGATGCCTCTTTCAGAGATGAAGAAATTTGCTTATAAAAGATCTATAAATACTTACTATGTATACGTTAAAGATTCATTGACTGGTGGAAAGCAGGCAGCCAAATTGGTCTCTGTCTTTCTGTTACCTCAGATACAAAACTGGCTAAAAATGGGTAGGCAAGCACTTGTTTGGCTTTTTCTTTTTTTTTTTTTTTTTAAAAAAAAGAAACAAAGCCACCCTCCAAGCTAGTGAGTGAGAGCTTCTGCACTGAAGACGGGTGAGCAGCAGTAATGAAATCTACCTGAATGTCCTCCCAGAGCTTCCTGAAACCCCTGCTTGCATTTTAGCAAGTGACTTGCTGACTTCAGGATTAAAGTAATATGCTGCAGTAAATACTGAGAGAAGGGCATATGAAAAGGCTGAGTGTGAACTGAAAATGAGAGATGTATGGTCTAAGAAGACATTTGCTGAAAACAGAATGATTTTAGAGAAATGAGTGAGGAAGAAAGTTGTAAGAGGTCACAAAGATCTCCTTTGTTCCTTGCCAAGAAGCTTTTATGGAAAAGGGATGTATAGATTTGCAGTTTGTTTGCTAGAAGTCACCTCATCACAGATCTGGAAGAGAAGCAGGATGAGTCAGGTGCAGGATCTGATCTTGCATCAGTAAATTCTCCTGACTTTACTGTAGTTTGTTTTACATCAGTGATGTGCCTGATAATATTTTAGCTGGGTAGATTAACAAAAATAAAAATGTTGGCGTGAGTGGGGAAAGACTAGCCTATAGCAGGCTTTGCTTATTGTAATCTATGAATAGTGCAGTACTACAGATGCAGTCAGCCATCATAGTAGGCCAGAAATATTGTGCTTCGTGCTCTTGTCCATCTTGGCTGTGAATTGCTCTGAATCTGACCCATTATATACAGGCATGACCTCCGGGACAAACAGGGAAATAATTTTGTTGGTGGTGCTACTTCAGCTCAAACACTGTTCCTTACAGCACTAACCTTCAAAGGTATCCTGATAACTGTATCAGTAGACTCATAACATTTACTGCCGGTTAGCTGGGTGTGCAAGACATAATCATGATCTCACTTTGGCTCACAAAAATCCTTCACTGATAAATGCTGATTTAGTTGAGAGTTCAGAGGCAAGTCTATTGGACGGTCAAGCACCAAGGCCCAAAATCTCAAAGGTAGGAGGACATTTAACTGCTGTTGATTTCTCTCAATTTCTAGTTAACATTATCTAAATGTGTATTTTCCAAAAACTTACAAAAACATGTTTGCAGTTTGGAGAGTGCTGTCTACATTCCTACATGACTCCTATCTGATAAAGAATGGATTAGTTATAAAACTATTGAATGTGTGTTGCTGGTGTAGGTTCAGATTCAATTTCCTGTTCACAAATACACATTTGTTTGGCTTATATCTTGATTGTACGTAATACCTGTACAGTTCAGAATCAGCTCTGAACTTGGCTTCTGTTAGAATTCAAGAAAACCTCAAACAATATATTTTTCTGGGAAAATTTGGAAGAGATGGGCTGGTAGATTGTGCCTAGTTGTTCTGTGTTCTCTGGGGACTGGTAGCCTTTTGTGGATAGTGTTAATTTAAATACGTCTGGGGATCTGAAACATTTCTGTTTGTGAAATGAGTCCCATACATGATCTAATAAAACGTGACTGTATTTCTATGTGCCTGTATAGTATGTACAAAAGTATGCAACGTCCACATAGGTTGAGGAGAAGCTAGGTGTTTTTTTTATGCAGCATCTCAAAAATCTTACATAGTGAAGTTATCCAACCAAGAGGGACTGCTTTTGTGTTTCATGTGCACAAGCTATGATTTCTATTCTAATATTTAATTAAATCATTTTTCTATCAATCTATAGTGACCTGGTTTTTATGTGAATTTCTTACTTGCAAATCTGATAATTGAGAAGCAAATTAAATACATGTTTTAGTTACTGGGCTGGTCTCTTCATGGACTTTAAGGAAGCATTATTTTTGGACTAGATAAATTAATAATTCTTGAATCACTTCTGTTGTTGACATGACAGTGCATTGTTTAAGTGAGGGTTATTTGCTGTTGTGAGGATGACATATGTGATGAAGGTAAAAAGATACTTTGAAATCATTAAAATGAGCAAGAGCACTGACTTTCTCCTCATCAGATCAGTTATACAGTCTAATTGTTGTTTTAATGGATGACTGTTTTCCTTTCATATGAGCATCCTGATATGTCTAGCAAGTAATCCACCAGTATTAGTAAAACTGCTGGCCTTCTACCTTGCCCAGGAGAGAAATGCATATGAAGGTCTATCAGACCCACACTGAATCATTAGGTGAGTTTTAAGAATATTCCTCATTTCACACTCTCAGCATGCAGATCATGTATCATGCCAGGTACGGAATCAATGTCTTCACTCATTTTTCACCATAATATTATTTGTTATCACAGAGGCTGTAGAGATACTTGGGAGCTGATGATAACCAATTTGAAACTGAACAGATACAGTACCTGAAGCACTGAAATATATATGTTTTGGTGCTGCTTAAGAGTTCTTACTCTGGCTGAACTGCTAGTCATATAATTCTTTACTACACTTTCCCTGAAGTGACCTCAAAATGGATTAGAGTGCTTTAAAGAAGAAGCAAGTGGTATTGTCCAGTCTTTCCATGCATAAAGCCTTTTATTTCACATACAAATATGTTAGTACAAAATATAACAAGGGATAAAATGTGCTTAAGCACAGTGCCCAGTATAAACCCAGCCACTAAAATACTTCGAAGCTCATCTGTGATTAAATTATTAAGCCAATTTGACACTGTTTCATAACAAATAAATATGTTTTCATAAACAGAATATTTTGGCTTTCTTGTAGTTGAGTTTAAGGTCATAAGCTACTCTCCTATAGCCCTTTACAGCTTCTGAGCTTTGGGAGCATGTATATGAGGGCTGAATGACTCCTAAGGAGCAGGAGTATTCTGGTGTTTAGTGAGTATGCTCAAACCCACAAGCAGAGTTTGGGTGTTGGTACAGAATGTTATCACCTCATCACCATCATGTCATACAGGTTCTGTGCTCTGTTGATTTAGAGCGTTCCATTTTTTAAAAACAGGAAGCTCATAGTACCTATGACTAGTATGATTTATTCGCTTTGTAGGTGTTGCAGGGGTGAAACTAACAATTAAATGACAGAAAATTTGTTCTTGGCCACACATCTTTTGATGACAGTTGCCAAATGCTGTTGAAATCTGAGCTCTTTTGGGGGGTTAACTTTGCATTAAACACAGCCCTTCTGTTCTGAAGTGAGCTAATAAGATGAGTGGGATAAACCCTGCATGTACAGTTTGGAACTGCAAACATTTTCCCCTATGAATTCTTTGTCCAAAATATAAAGCTAAGAGGGAAATATCTCCCATCCAGATTAATTATTGATAAAGACAGATGCTGAAAATAGTGATGAAGTGCCAGTGTTACAGACAGGCAAAGAACTTGTTCTCTTCCTTGTATCCAAAAAGTAGTTTGACTCCCCTGCAAAGGGTCTCATTGACTTTGAAGAATGATTGAGGCTCTGTCAGTCTCAGTGGCATATTTACACAGCTGTAGATCCAGCTTCTTTCTCGCTTGCTTTGAGCCATTTTCCTTTTGCTTAGCCCAAACCATGGTGGCTCTGGTAGGAGAGACAGAGGTGCAGGTGTCTCAGCACTGAGCCTCCCTCATCCCCAGCACCTCCCACACTCAGACAGCGTTACTTGATTTTTGGGGAGCGGGGGCTTGGTTGAGAGGGGGACAAGGGAATCCTCCAAAAATTATTTGGCTCATTCCAGTGCAGAAGTGGAACAGTTCGGGTATATTGGAGGTGTTTGTGATCACTAAAAAGATTTCTCAAGCATCTCTAACCAGAAGCTTTTTTTCCTACAATAAATTGTGTGCACATTTCAGAATTGATCTGTTTTGATACTGCCCCCTGGTTAGCTCTGCTGTACACAGAGATTAGCCGAAGCTGTCACTAAATGTTTGGCCAAGCTGAAACAAAATAAGGTACACTTTGAGAATAATGTATTAAAAAGCTTTTTCCACTTCCCCTTTGTTTCCAGATAAAGCCTTAATATCAGAGAGGCTTCCTAGCATGGAGCTCCAACTGAGTAGCTTGAATTAAGGAAAAGTCCCCATCCTTTGAGGAACTGCATTGAATAAATGTGATTTTTTTTTCTAAAGTACAATGTAGCTGTGTTTACAGCAGATAAGATTTTTTTGACATTTTCCTTCAACAAAAGCTCAAGAGCAAAAGTATCTGTCTCTAGCACAAGCATCATGCACAGGTCACAGTAATTGATATTTATTGTGCTAACAGTAATCTGAAGCAGAGAAATCATGTTTAACTGGCTGTGTGTTCTGATTCCTTTGTCCAGGTTATTCTACTGGGTAACTGAATGCATTAGTATTTCCTCTGAAAATTAATTTTGTGGCAGATAGAGAAAGCATGTACATATACATAAATCTCTTGTTTTCTGGCTGGGCAAGAGGCTAAAAAACCAGGGTGTGTCTGGATATGTTTTGTTTGGTAATTAGTATTCAGTATTTTTCTCCCTTTTTAAAATGTCTGATTCAAATGTCAGTTCATTCTTCTCTATTTCCTGCCCTTATTCAACTAGACTTCCAGACCGGGCTTAATTAACTTTAAGACCTTTTCTGCCCATCCCTATAGTTACAGTCTTTTCGTGGAACATTTCCATTGTTACAATCTCCATGTGTTGTGAGATGATACAAATGATATTATTACTGCTCTTACGAATTTACAATAAGCCTTTCAATATTTTTACTTATAGCTTAGCTCTTGTCAGAAAAATCTCATCTGCAAATCAAAATAAAACTAGGGAAGCAAATTTCCAGCTTACACTGCTGATAAAAGGAAGCTGGAGGGCCTGAAAATTCAGGCCTCAGACACAGGGAAGCTTAAAAAGATGAGGAAAGCTGTTGTAAGTTTTGTGACTTTTTTTAGAGCTAGACTTTTTTTTTGTATGGATTTGTTTCCATGGGGGAGTGATTGTGATTTAACACAGTGTTGTGTTGTGTTTTGCTCCATTATCTATTCACTGGCTTAAGCAGGTCATTAGTCTGATGAATTTTACAACCCCAGTCCAGAGGCAATGAGAGAACCTGCAAGGTTCCTAAGGAGAGCTTGCTTCATGAAACAGATTGCAACCATAGTAGGTGCTAGTTCAACATGTAAGACATGACTGCAGGAGTGACCCTGTTTCAAGGCAGGACATGCTTTTGTTTACATGTGGTAAGAAGTTTTTGTGAAAGTGATAAAAGTGAGAGCTGGGGGCTTTCAGCTGGCTGACCTGAGGACATCTCTGCTCACAGGTCTTCTCAAGCCAGCGCCCAGGATCTAGGCTGGTGGCTGCTGCTGCTTGCCTGTTGGGGCTCAGTGCAGTGAGCACTGGGGAGCAGCCTGCATCCCCCCGGGAGCTGATGGCTTTAAAGTAACCTGACTGTTTGGGAAGTTCTTACTCACAGCAGTGCTACACTTCTGGGTTTGCTGCCTGAATTCAAAACACAGCTGGAGATACTTCTTAAGCTGAGGTGGGAATTTTTTTTTCTCCGTAGTTAGTGGCTGTGTAAGTGGAACATTTATTTCTCCCACAGCTCGTATTTTAATCACGGCCACTGAAAACCCCTTTCTTGTGTGAATGAAGGCTTTCTCTTCATTTAAAGAAGCTGAAGATCAATCCATATAAGGCAGGTAATACAGCTTACCATTTCACAGCAGGAGAATGACGCAATATGTTCCAAAAAGAAATGTGCCCCTTCCTTCCTTCCTTCCTTCTTAAGTCATGTCCAAGTGCAATTACTGAAGGATTCAGTGTCTATTTTAATCCTAAACTTTTACCAAGGCTGCTGCTGGCAAATCTAATGTTCAAAGCAAATGTGTTTGTTAAATGGTGCTACAGATGATAGGGCTCTGCACTAGCTTTGTCACTGTCAAGTTCACATTATTGTCTTTGTAAAATGAACCCATTAGAAAAATCATTCCTGATTTTTGTGCTTTCTACTTTCTGCCCTCGCTTCTTAATTTCTGTGCTGTTTTAGGTGGAGTGCATTGGTAATCTGTATGATACTAAAATTTGCATAATGTAGCAGTATTTGTTTATGTTTTAATGACAGCCTAAAAACCTAAACTAACAGTACTGAGCAAATAGACAATATATACTATTTCATTATAGGTTTGGATTCAGAGGTTAGGTGGTGAAAAGTCTGATACCTTAGTAGTAGTATTGATTGGTTGGTCTAACCCTAGCGTGAGTAAACAGGTTCTCTTCCAGACAGATCATATATATCTGAAAGATAATGACAATAAAAGCCAGTAAGGTAATGCAAATCTCCTCTGAATTCAGGTCTAGGACTGGAGGTAGGGGGAGGGAGTATCCCACAAAAAGAATGGAGAAGCTAACCTAAAACTGTGCCAGTGGAAATTCTGCCAGTGAAGCTGAACCTATCACAGGAACAATTCCTATCAATGACAGGATTTCCTATCATTTGCATGAGGGCAGCTTAGTCTCTTCAAGCAGTATGCTGTAAGGTAGACTTTGGACTCCTAGAGGATTTCCAGAACGCAAATTCATAGCAGATGGCATCATAAAAGGAAGGGGAAAAGGAAGACTGACCCTACCAAAGCATTGCTTAGAAATGTGGACAAAGATAGGAGAAGGAATTCAATTGTATCCTCCAGACATACTGTGGAAGTGGAATTTCCCTTTACACTGTCAAACACAATAAGGACAAGGGCCTGTGTGTGCTGCCGATAACCCACCTTGCGCCCTGTGAACTTTGCTGGGTGTCAGGAGGACCATTCCAGATGTTGCTGGTGGGCTTGGGGAGAGAGGAGGATGCAGAGAAATGGATGACTTCAGTGGGGGCAAAGCCAGATGGGCTATTGGTAGTTTGTGGAGACTGATAGTAGGCTTTTTAAAAGAGTGTGTAATAGAAACAGAGGGCTCTTTCTCCTAAAGTTTTGGCAGAGGATGGTGGTGAAATCCCACAGGAACAGGAGGGTTTTGATGACAACTAGACTGGGACAATAAAACTGACCTCTCTGGATTTTGAAAAATGAAGAATTTAAAACATTTCTGCTTTTGGTGTACCTCTAACTATGGTGGTGCTCTGTAACTCCTTGCATTTCAAATAACAATGTTAGGGCAGAAGAATACTCTTTCCTCTCCACTGGTCTTTTGGAAAGGTCCTGTACAATTTCTGCAGTGTGTCCCAGGTAACCATGCTTGCCTTTTCTCTAAAATATCAGTCATTTTTCACTATAAGTTTTGAACCCTTTCATGGATGATAATTGATAACGCTTTCACATACAGCTCCTAATCTTTTGTAAGACAGTTTTGCTGTCTATCTCATACTAAAATACTTGTCTGGAGAAAAGTCTGCCAGAGTGTCCATCCACTTGCTTGACTCTTTCTGGTTTACTGATTGTAAATCCTTACTCGGATATACTCGGAGTACCGAAAGTGTAGGCAATGTGAACGCCTGCAATGGGTGGATAAGTTTCCCCTCTGCCCTTCCTCTGTCTTTTACCCAGCCCTGGAAAACACAGCTCTTGAACTATTTCTGTTCCTGTGAACATCCATGGGCTTTAACTAGCACGTAGGAGGGCTGGGCCTCAAGTCTTCTCACTGCCTGCCCAACAGATGTTTATAGCAGCATATGTACAAAGTAGACTCATGGCACAAATAACATCCATCTCAGAAGTATGTTACAGAGAGAACTTACTTAAAATATTCAGCAAAATCTTACATTCAAAATATAGCTAGTTCCATGCTTATTGACAAATTTTAAATTCAGATCAAGATGAGTGAAGCTCAGGTTCTCATTGAATGAAAGGGCTAATTTGTATTCTTGGACTGAAGAACTGTAAACAGGTTCTTCACAATTTTTGGGGTTTTTTTTTGTATTTCAAGATCAGACTCATTGCAGAATTTAGGAGGTGGGTGGCACATGGGTTGGTGAGTGATGTGCATTCATTTTGCACATCATTATTCCTAGCGTTAGTCCTGTTGGTGGGATTCCTGGGTTTGCAGTGGGTTTGGTACTTGTGCTGAGGACGGGCCCTGGAGCAGGATGCCTGCAAGTTTCTTGGCAGCAAAAATGGTGGCTCCTGATCATGACTATGGCACCAGAGTGTTGTCTGCTTTCTGTGTTTGCAGTGGAAATATGCCTGCACAGGCCCTTCGAATGGAGTAGGGTGCTGAACTGAAGTCCACAGATGGATCAAGCAAGCTCTCATCATGGATCAAACTAGTATCCAGCTCTGGATTTGCTAAGGTCTGTTCTCCTAGTGCAAATTCTGATCAGCTCTTCAAAGGCATGTGTGGGGAATTGTTTTACCTTAGTGATTGTGAGCTGGGCATCTCTCTGTCCTAGCAAATCTGCAGTTTACACAAATAATTGCTGTCTGCTGTGTTCTAGGGTAGAAGGGAAAGCAGTCATGTCAGGGCTAAACTTTGAGGGATTTTTGATTTGTAAACCCACAAGGATAACAAAGGGAAAGACATTTGTTTTACAAAAAAATACACCAAAATATTTTCATGGCCAACAAATTTCTCACGAAGACAGAGAACCTCTTATTTTCTTCTTGGCACTAATATTTGAACCTCTGAATTAAACTTCTAGAACCTGGGCAAAAACCGGAGTTATGAATGCATGACAAAAATAACCGTGAAGATTCCTTACAGAAAGCTCAGCTGCTAGAAATAATCTGTTACCTCTATTCTGTGAACTTCTGCTTTTTTAGAAAATATAAAGTATTAGCTGGCCTGGTTTAAGCCATGTACCCCAACAGGAAAAAAGAATTTTAAAAAAGTTTTTCTATTTTTCATTTGAAATATTAATTGAAGTAATTGATTTACGGATGCACAGCGCAGTCCTTTGTTTCGTAAGTGCTCTAAATCAGAGGAGCTTCTAAACCATGCCCAGTGATTTTTACCTATATCCTGTTTTCAGTTCTGTTTCACTCAACAGAGGCAGGATGTGAAGCAAACCTGGCAACAAACCTGTTAACTGTTTGGGTGCAACTTTCTCTGCCTAAGCTGCCTATTTAGCACTGAGCCTGCATCTAGTCCTCTGCAAGCTGCAGATTGCTGAGTGACGTGTAGCTATTTCATGGCATAATTTCAGTTCTAGCATTTGTTTTAAAATGTTTAAGAAACAGTTTTATGATCTTATATTAAAGAGCAAAGCTTCGGCAAATACTTCTTGTTGCAATGCAGTGCAGCTGTAGCACTCTGAAAAATAAAGCCCAGGTTTGATTGATTTGTTAATTGAGTTTATCTTTTGCTTTCAAATGAATTTGTTTTATTGTTTGTAACTTCACATTCTTCTCTACAGTATACTGTACTATTCTAAGGCTTTCATATGCTAAATTAATCCTGTGTCCTTTTCTCCTGTTGGTCACCCTTTATTTAAGGATAAAAAGTAACTCCTGGAGATACTGCAGATAAATTGCAAGTCAGCATTTCTGTGATTTGTTTCTGGTATATTGCTTGTTGTTACAAGGCACAAATTAACCTAAGATGAGAAGGTTTTGTAAATCATAGGAGTATCCTTGCTTTTGTCTAATATTTTTTCTTACATGAACATCTATAATACTGTATGCTTTTACAGACGCTGATATAATGATTTATAATCAGTAGAGGCAGGGACACATTGATTAACTATACCTTTGTTAAGTGCAGCAACCAACTTTCAATGTTTTCGGTAGCTAAGAATGGAACAGATTTTCTCACAGAAATTCATCTTCTTCCAGATCTTTTTTCCTTGCATTTCTTTCCTTCCTTTATCTTTATTACAGCGTGACAACCAGCACGGTAAGGTACTGTTGTCAGGACAGTCCCGCTATTGCAGAATAGAGTTCTTATAGAAAAAGCAGTATCAGTTCATCTCTTATGCATAAATGCTTTGTCTCTGCAAGCTGTACAGCAAACTTTGTCTCTGCAAACTGTACAGCTCAGGGACTTGCTACACTATCTTTAGGATAAGATAAAAGCCTTTTCAATCAACTTTTTGTATCAAGCCACTGCTCATAAAATACCTCGTCAGAAAAAATGGTTCTTTTTGGACCACTGAGATCAAGAAACTTCTGAAATAAGAATGGCTGGTCTTTTAGAACAGGGGCTGTAAAACCTGGTAGTCCAGGGTTAGGGTGCTAAAGTACCTGGGCCACTTTAAACTTGAGATTTAGGAGACCAAGTCACTGATGTGTTTATGTAAACTCCCTCTAAGCCTTAAAAAAATCTCTTAGCCCGAGAGATATGCCAAAGCTGGCTAATATACATGGTGGCTTTCACCTCCTCTTGGCATTGGTCACAATAAAGCCATAGCATCTTAAAGACAGATACCAAGTCAACCCGTCAAACCCCACTTTGATAAAACATATTGCATCAAATCATAGCATAGCCTACACCTGCTCACTCAAAACAGTACTAAGCCTGTAACTGTCCACGCTGCAAGTGAAATCCTTTCCTAAAGGGTGTACAGGTGCAATTTGCAGTATAATTTCTGTCCCTTTTCCATTATGAATGACCATCGGCAACATAATCTAAATATTACAAAACAGAACTACAAAAAAGCATAAAATGTCTCTTCTTTTAAACAATCTAGGAATATTGTGGTATAGCCCAAGAAAGCCAGAGATTTTCCTCTTCCAGCGTGAATTGTAAACAGCTCTGCTGTTGTCTGCACTTAATTTGGTTTAAGTGGCATCAATGTTAGGCCCAAAGGATTCTGCGGATATGTATAACATTCATAGCCTGTCTGCTGGTATTTCTTAAATTATTTAAGACATTAGAAGAGATTTTTGGTGGAGGTAAAAAACCTTTGAAATGAACTTCATAGCTGAAGGACAGCAAATACTGTTTATCCCTTACCTGAGACAGAGTTGGTAGAGCTTCGGTTTGTTCCCAAATCAGGCAAACTAAAATCAACAGTATCCCAAAATATTAAGCAGTATACAGAAAATGAAGATCAAATAGAGAAATCCACTTCTCTTCTCGTTAAGCAATACTGGGAGTGTTCAGCTCTCCAGTCACCAAGGTTTTCCAGCTGGGAGTCAGCCTTTTCCCATCCTGCATCCCGGCATCCTGTTATTGTTCCAAGTCTTAGTAATACAGTGAGAAAAGGGAGTGGAGGAAACAAGATAAACTTAGCCTTATTATTGCTATACCTACTTATTTGTTGCTGACTTTAATGAGGGAGCTGAATAAAAGGAAATTGGCTCTGAGAGAAACAGAAGAGTTGGTATGTTATTTAGTATCGTTTATAAAGAGTTTTAGGAGTTAGCAAACATCTGAATGGTACTTTAAAAGTGTCTGATATTTGATCAGCGCAGACCATGCCTGTTTTGTACAAACAGAATTTTCAAAGCAGTTTGGAGATGTCCTGTCTATAAGGATTTTTATACCTGCAAGCAAAAAAGCTAGAGCCCTCATACGAATGAGACCAGGTTCCTGTAAAGCTCTGTCAGCACTGGATGTAAAAATGAAATTTAACAGTATTTTTTCACAGGTAAAATTATGACCCCAGAGCAAGACAGTGTAGGTGGGCCTTCCAGAAGGAGAAGATGGTTGTAACATCTTGATTATGGTCAGTTTTAAGTCTCGAGACCACTCAGGGCATACAGAAGGGAAAAATTCAGTGTTTTGTTACATTCCTGAGGCTGACTTGCTGGGCAGTGGCAGCCATTGAGCACTAATGAGGCTCAGCAAAGTTCAGGCATCAGTGTCTCTAATACTGTCACCCACATAAAACTTAAGTCAGGATATTGTTCAGTGAGCCAGTGGGCTTTTCTGCAGCCTATCCTGGGTACCCAAGCCCTTCTGTGGGACTGTGATGCATTCTTCAGTGCCATCTGCCGTTTTCTGACCCCTATCTGCATGTTAAAACTGAATGCAAAGATGTATCTCTGGCATTGTACAGTACAAATGGAAGAGGAATTTTTTTTACTAAATAATGCAGAAGAAAATCTGAGAAGTGTGGGACTTAACTCAAAACTCAGTTTTTTTGAACCAGTTGTAATAAATGTAGGCAAATGTTCAATGTATCTTAAGTAGGACTTTAAATAATAATGTTCCACAGTTAAATGCTCTCTTCCCCCTATTTGTCATCACAGTCCAGCACAGGTGATGGCATTGATTTCCTGGCTTGCTAGAAGGCTGAGGTTGGTTAGATTGTTTCACATTTTTAGGAAGTACAGCAGCAAAGATGAATGGCTTTTTAAAAAATTTGATACATTAATTATTCACAAAAGTTAAGCAACTAATGAGGAGACATTTTTCAAAGTCTTCCATAAGGAGACCAACTAGAGTTAAGTTTCCTTACAAGAAAATAAGCCATTCCTGTGTCATTGCTGAGAGAAGAGCAGGGAGGATGTTGACAGGAGTTTTCCAGGGAACTGCAGTTATCTGGTCAGGATGCAGCTCAGTGATAATCTGGTACCCACAGCAGACAACAGTCCCAGATATGATTTACTTTTGCAAATGACTTCAGTTGTATTTACAACCGTTGCATAGCCTTTGATGTTCGTATCTGTGGACTTGGGAGTAAGCATGCTATTTAGCTAATCTAAACAAAGGATGAGGATAAGGGAGCCCTTCACGTCCACTGCTCAGAAAAGGAAAAGAGGAACCCCCTATGTTCTCTATATATGCCTTGAGGCAACAGGCCTAGATTATCAAGGTCTGTTTTGATGCCTGCTAAATAAGCTTTGTATTAGTTGACTTGTTTTATCTTTATTGAGAAGTCCAAGGAAAGAAGTGAGAAGGTTTCTAAAGGCATTTTCAGCATGCTCTGTTTCAGAGCTCAGTAGAATAACTGAAAACCATTTATAAGTTTATAACCATTTATCGGAGGAAGATACTTTCATTTAAATTTTAGAAATCAGTTTAGAAAACTGATTTAATATCTCAAAATCTTCCACATTATGGTTATAGATTTCATCTCTGCTGAACTGATTCTTTAAGTCTTCTTTCCGGCTATGAGGAAATGTCCATTGAGATTTTACCGAACAAAGAACCTATCTTTGCAGCCCTCTCCAGCAGGCAGCAAAGCTCCTAATGGTTCAGACCACCCCATGCCCTCTGGTTAATCCCAGATATTTGCACTGCTGTGCTTCCTAGGCAGTGAATTTCATCATGTTTTCAAAGCTGCTGACTCAAAATGCAGGCAAGGTTTTCTTGTAGATCTTAGACTTTCAGAGTTCTTTCTCTTTATCATTAGGGCCAAATCATAAGACTTTGGAAAAATTCCTTGGTGACTGGTGACTTTTGCAAGCAAGGGGATAATGTTTTAAACCAAATATTATTAATTCACACCAAGTTTTGCTAACGAGAAACATCCTATGAATGATCAGACAACATTGGCAGGTATACTCTCCTTTTAGGTGCCTCATTTTATGTATGAAATCTTTTTTAATAGTCAAACTTCTGGAAGTGAAAGGAATAGGTAAAAAATGAATAGAATCCTTAACATCTAACAACTTTGCACTATTCTGTGTGACTCATGGATGGAGCTGGTGGCATGAGTAAAAGGTGCGATAATTATTTACTTGGCATTTCACAGTGTTTGTCTGCTGTTCCTTTTTCCAAATGACACCAGGCCTTTTTCATTGGTCTGTTCAGCCCTGCTGTATAAGTTTTCTTCCATGTTATATCCAGCTGTCCCTACTGGATCATTTGCTTTTTTCCCTGAGGTTTTCCCATAGATGTTCATTAGCTGCTATTTTTTGACTTTGTGGCACCTGGGTTAGATGTGTCTGGTTCAGATCAGCATCTCTTTCTATGAAACATTATAATGTTAGCATGTGTTATTTAAATGCTGCTGTCTGAGCAGTCTTCCAGACTACTTATGCTAGTAAAGTTTAAAGGAGTCTTTCTTTTCTTGGATAAAGGGGGTAAAACTCAACTTTGCTTTGAAGGTGCTTGTGCATAGTTTAAATTTGACATTTCTGGGAATCTGAAGTAATAACTGTCATCTTGCTACTGCTGAAAGGAATAATGTGTTATAATGGGTAGAAACACAGCCCTCATTTACTATGCTAAATCTATTAAATTTGACTGCTCTCACTATACACAGATACCTGTGAGTGGGTTAGTATAAGTTAATGGAATTGATAACTGCACAGAATAAATGAGAGATTAAAGCTTGCATCTTTCTTCAGAATTATATTTTACTGTTGCTGAGGAGATTGATCAGGTGATCTGAAACTCCAATTTCATTACTTTCTGCGTAGCCAGCAAAGCAGGGTGACTCTATGATAATAGCTTCTGATTACATCTTGTTTCAGTTTTTCACTGTAGTGCTTGTTCTCTGTCCCATCTGATCAGTGGTCTGTGAAGTTCTCCTCAAAGAATTCATGGAAACCGTAGTTGTAGGAACAAGTTCATTGCTTTCCTAACAAGCACAAATTCCAGAAAAGTTGATAAAACTGCCCATGCCTTTCACTGAGTGAGCATGGATTTTTTTTTTCTTTGCAAGTAATTCTAGTTACGGTGAAATTCCACATGATAAATAAGCCCTTCTCAATAAGCACAGTCATCAAAACCAAAGACAGCTGTTGATACAGCTGCAACTAATGATGTTTTAATTTCTCAAAAGCAATCATCCTAATATTCGACTCACACTTGGCAATACAGCTCAAGAATGCTTTTGTAACAGTTTGTAAAGATTAGACCTAGTAGTCTGTCTTGCTAAAACCAGCACGTTACCGGCATGGTGCAAATGAAGGTCTGCCAAGATTTGAAATTCAGTCACAGCAGTAATACTTGTGTCAGTATTTTTATGACCAGCTAAGAATTATGGTAGGGGAGAGCATAAGCTTTCCTTTGGTTATAAAAATAAACCTGAAATGCTAATTTTGAACAGCTCAGATAATCATTGTAAAATCCTTCCCATTTTAAATGTGCAATTGTATCTGACCGTTGTCTGAAGCCTCTCTGGAAGAAACATTACTTAAAGTTTAAAAAATAACAATTACTGCTCCATGTGGAAAGCATAATCTATGCAGAACGTTGTGTTATTATTTCTGGGACTTTTAATCAGGGCAGTGCAGTGCTCTTAGTCATTTCCACTTGGTAGCTGTTTTCCTTTCTGTCACAGATTGAGGTGTGTATCCTGGAGTGAGTCTGACTCAGCTTCCTTTTGTCAGGTTTGTTAAACAAAAGAATGTAGCTCTGAATTTTTTTTAATATAAGATGTATTTAAAAAACTGCTGAGGAATTTTAGTTAAAGCTGGTGGAATTGGCTGTTTGCTGGGGACAGGCAATAGCATTTTTCTGAAATGTTTTCCAGACTACCGATATGGCTGCACCATACGCATTTCATTAAACTGGATCTCTCATGGAAGGTTAAATCCTCTGCTCCTTAATCAGGCAAATCTCTCATCGTATATGAGACCTCTGGCTGCATAAAGACTAATGACTGCAGGATTTGCGTCTAAAATGTTCAGCATGGAATGATCGCAAATGATCTTTTTTCCTTGTTTGGAAGTGACAGTAAAAAATAGATAGTAGAAAATGCACCCATATTGTACTAAAACTCTTAGTAGCACTCTGAGCAGGAGCTGTAAAATGAAACTGTCTCACCATTGAACTGAAAGAAAGGAATCATGAATCCCTTTGATTTGTTCATTGAAAACACAATCCACAGGGATTTTAACAAGCAAGTCTGCAGGCTAACTCAGGCACGCTAATCTTGATAGGTGATTTGAGTTTGAAGAGCAAGTCTAGTGCAGAGGTGTGAAGCTGATTAAAAATTTTCCAGAAATGTTTTTGATAAACAATCTTGATTGGGTGAAACTTTTTCACCCAAAGAACGTATCTGCTTTAATTGACATGTCCCTTAAAATAGAAGCACAAACCAACACAATCTCTTCTTCTCTCACTTAAACAAAAATGATGAAAATCATTACCTTTCATTCATTAACACTGCTGATTGTTTATAGAAGCAGCCCAACTTTCACCTCTGACTCGTAATGTAAACGGGAAGCTCATGTTTTGGTGTAGAAGAGTTTCTCTCTCTTTTATGCCAGGTCTGAAATGAGAGGGATAACATCCATCTTGATTTTTGGTAAAGTTTGCAGTGCAAACACTCTTTATGTCTGTGGCATTAATTTAAAAAAGAAACAGAATCAGAGTCTGCAGTAGGTGATGGAGAGGTAGTGCTGTGGAGCTGCTGGGGCAGGAGGGACTGAGCAGGTTTCCCTCTGTTTGAGCCTTGTCTTGTGTTTCTCTGGACACCGTGCTCGTGTCCTGACTGTGTGCTGCGATTCCTTGCTCTGTAAGAGGCGCAGCGTATCAGGGAGCTGGAGAGAAGCAGGGATATGGCCTCTTTCCTTCCTACACTATTTACATAACTGATATGCCCATCCTGATACTGGCTTTCATATGACATTCTCCCCATTGGGTCAGATGTTGCCAGCTGAAACGGTTGGCTGCAAGCTCCTGACTTTAGTGGTGGGGTGACCAAGGGTAGCCGATCTCCGTCCCTGCGCTCAGCAACACTGGCTGTTTGACTTGTTCTGAAGTTGAATGTCTGCTAGGAAGCTCTAAAGCAGAGAAGATTTTAGATAAACTTAAACAAGGTTGAAATGTTGATTTTTCTTTCAAAACAGACTGAAACCTGATTTTTCTGCCTCTTACTGTTCTGTGAGAGCCTCAGGGGAGATAAAAAGTCAGATTACTGCTTGAACTGCAAGCTGTATACCAAATAACCACTCCAGACATCGGAGAGATGTAATCCGAAAAGCTGCATCACACAAATAGCTCTGTGATGCTGGGATTCGTGTGGCTAATCAAGTGCAGAAGGAGTTTTATCTTGAGAGTAAGATTTTACAGTATTGGGTTGAAAAGGGCAGGATGCAACAAAGAGTAGGTCACAGACTTGGGGTTGCTTTCAGGGCGATGTTGAGGTGCTGTTCACCTCAGTGTCTTTCCCGACGCTGATGCACTGTATCCCCTTGTAAACTTGCCAGAGAGGGGATGTGTCTCACTAGTGCTTTGTCTGTGCCAGATGAGTCTGTGGATAAACAGGTTCCTGGAAGGGAAGCTGCACTGGTTGTTTACAGGACATGAGCTGACCCGTATCTTAAATGCTTTCCTTGATGCCCCTTGAAGTCTCTAGATTTTCCTTTTATCTTGTTACATTGAACTGCTGGCACTCTGGTCATTTAATCTCCATGCATGAAGTCATGCCATTGACGTTAGCGTCTCCTGCACCAAGTCACGGATCATCCCTCCCTTCCCCCCAGTTTCATCACACAGGGGTGGGCAAGCGCTCTGCTGCTGCACTTTTAGCATCTTCCAGCAATGCTCTGCTGTGCTCTGTTAAGGCACACACACACACATATGCTGTCTTGCTGCTGCGCAGCCATGGCCCTGCTTGGAGCACGGTGTGCCAGCCCTGGCTGGTTGGCAGCTCACAGTTGGGGCTGGCCAGATCTCTCTGGCATATGGTTTCATGGAGTGGGAGACAGGCTGTGACACCCTGCTATCGATGCATGAGGTGCCAGTGAGGGGATGGAGAAGCGCGAGGCGTGGGGTCCAGGCTCTGCTGCACGGCACAGACTGTGTGTGAGACTCCACAGGCTTCTGCGACAGAGATCAGATGGACCCAAATCTCAAATTGCTGCCACCCTTTTCCCAAGGGCACAGGATTTCAGACTGGGGTTTTGTTTTGTTAAAATAGCACGTAGGAAAAGGGAAGGAGGTACATGTGCTTTCTATAAAAGCTGTTTGTGGATCTGTCTGCTAGGCTGAGCATGTCAGAGTGTTTGCCAAAAGGAGGGTGGGGAGAGTTGCTCTGAAAGAATTCTTGCTGAGGGGTTGAAGTCTGGGAGCCAATGCACTAATGCCTTGTAAATTGCTTCAGTGACTTTTACTCATTTATATGCACTCCCTTTATTATACCCCCAGACCTAGGCTGCCTTATTTCTGGTTTTGCTGCCAAACACTGTGCAAATGCAGATGGTTTAAGTGTATCACTGACAGTCCCCCATGGATTGGTCCTGTTCTGCAGTCTGCATTGTGCCTCTTTTAGCCAGTGAGTGTATGTGTAAGAACTCCTAATGGCTCGGAAATCAGTCAGTATAGATTTTTCCCCCCAACCCATTGAAACTGAGCCATCCATGTGGAGGCAACAGCACCTAATATTTTCCTTTATTTAAACACTGGAGGCCATTCTCTGCTGTGATGTTGTCTCCGTCTCTGCAGTGAAGTTGCTCTGATTTGCACTAGTTTGAATTTAGCCATTGCAGTGGAATGAGGAATATAAAGTTTCCGTCTTTCCCTGAAGAGAAAACTAGAACTGATAAAATAGCATTTAATTTTTAACAGAAGAAATATATTTATAATTGCATAAATAACTTCCTAGCTTCCAACAGCATAGGGACAGCGCAAATCTGATGGAAATCCAAAAATTTGGGTTTGGGTTTTCTTGTTTGTAACTTTGGCATAAAGAAGTACCCTGCAAATAGTCAGGGAAACTAATCACAGAGGTTGAAGGGCTTGGTCTATAAAATGCCAAATTTCAGTGACTGTGATCTTTGCAAAGCAGTGGAAAAGTAATTTTTAATCTTCTAGTTACCTGGGAATTGCTCAGTTTGATAGTGTTGAGGCATGGGACTGGTCTCCCCAGCTACACGCTAACACTTCTGAGCTGTAAATATCTCATTCCAACTCTGCTAACTGAGGCAATAATGCAGGATGAAAAATGTGTAATGAATAATTAAAAGACTCAAGCTTTAGGAATTAATGATTCATGCTGAAATATATCTGCCCTGGACAATTTTCTTTTGCTGATATTTCATCTTGAACATACAAATGGTTATGCCGTGCCCATCCCTGTGCACTTTAACAGAGATTAAAAAGGATAGGAGTTGTTACTAACATCCAAACAGAATCTCAAAGGAGAGAATATGTATGTTTAAAAGCACAATGGAAAATTTAAGACAGTTAAATCCTTGCTTTGACTTTTCAGGATTTACATTAATTTTGGGAATTCAGCAAAATAGAAAAATTATTGATCTTGCTAGTTTGCAAAGGTTGTGCATGAACACTTCTATTAGCACATCTTCCTGAGTGTGCTCCTGAAAAAATAGGCCGCTAAATTAACTTATTGTGTAAAGATGTATTTACAATAAACAAGAGGAAAGATAAATGTTCATGAATTACCACAAGTAGATTTGCAGCTATTTTGACTTGTCACCAGTTTAATGCAGCAGAAAATTATGCTGATTTAACTTTAAAAATTTGTTTTGATGAGAAAGCAAAATTTTAAAACACTTGATTTTCAAAAAAAACACCTTTATGTATTGTTTGCACACTAAGTGCAGTATTTTTAAATGTGCTTCAAGTATCTATGAAATAAAATGGCTGGTAATTAACATTACTTGTGTTACAGAATAACTCATAGCCTCCTCTGAAGGCTGCCTGAGGTTAAACAAGAGCAATAGATCCCAAATCCAGGCCCTTCTTTGGCGGATGGGGCAGTTCAGCCAGAGCAGGTCTGACCCAGACCTTGACCCTGCCCTTGACCCTGCCCTCCCCTCAATCCAGAGTTCTGTGGCTGTTTCTGTGCTCTGAAGCACAGAAACCTCTGTGAACGTGAGGATCCGGCCTGTTTGGATATTGGACTGAAATAGCCAGATGTTAGTGCATTTATTCCTCAAAGCTATATAGAATAGAATAGACTATTTCAGTTGGAAGGGACCTACAACGATCATCTGTATTTGGATTCTGCAAAGCTGGGCTAAGTTCTCATTAGAAAAACTTTCTTATGACACTTCCAGTGTTTCCTGCCCATGTTCAGATGACAAAGGAACTGGCTTTCTTGAAGAATTTTGTTGTTTCCTCTCCTGACCTTGGCCGGCGTCTGCAGGTGTACAGCAGCACAATGAGAAACGCCTTCTATGTGTTTCCTTTAAATCTTCAGAAAGGTTGGTTTAGGGGAGGCTTAGATGAAATATAAGCCATTTCTAATCATCCCTGTGGAGCATTATGACAGATAGGGCACGTAGGAAACGAGTGCAGAAGTGTTCTGAAATTTAAGCATTAAATATGAGCAGATTTTAAAAATCTGGCTTGTTGGAAACAAAAAGGCACCTAACCCATTAGCAGTGAAATGCAGTGACTCAACAAGCTGGAATGTGCTGTTGGCTGTGGGTGATGCTCTTTGGTGGCTTCCATCTGGGTGGGGGGAGAAAATGCGTGTGGTGTGGCTCTGGAGAGAGCGTTTCAGTTCAAGTGGGAGGGAGTCCTGACTACGCAGGATTTCACTGTGGGTAAAAGATGCCTTCTCCAGCCCAACACGGGACAGCTTGTCTAGCACTAAAATAGAGAAGCGCATCTGTGTGTCGCAGAGTATTTGTTTCACATACGCACTCTCTGACTGTCACAGCAAAGATTTTCTGTCCTGTCTTAACTGGAGGAGAAAAAAAAAAAAGATGTTACTGCTCTCATTACAAAAAGTAGCCTTGTTTTAAGAGAGGTCAAATTAAGACTAAAACGATGGGTACCTGACCGTGATTTGACAGTGGTGCTGCATCTACGGGCAGGCTGAGATATTTAATACGCTACATGAAAGCCTGTAACAAAGTACGGGTTTTTTTTATGATGAATCAGTTTACACTATTGGAGCAGACTTGATCTCTGGCAATTATACAAGTGTAAATATAAAGAGCTTCTACTGAGGCTGTAAACAACAATTGTTTAAACACTTTTTACAATAACTTGAATAATAAGTGTGGATTTACTTCTTGAGCAGTGATTGACCAGTTCAGGTGTCTTGGGTTATATTTGAAAAAATGCCATGCTTTATTTTGACTTGACATTCTGCAGGTAGAGAGGAAAATGAAGAGCAACTGTAGTCACGGAGTTGAACTATTCAGTAAGGGCTTAATGCATCACAAATCAGGAAAATGAGAAATTCCAAGTTTTGATTTGGCTTTACAGAGCAAGAGACCAACTAGCATATGAGAAAATGAGACTGCTGTGTTGCGTGCCTTTGTTAATAAATATGAACAAATATAGTTTGCAGCATAAATCTGCGGTTCGTGTAACCAAAAGAATTTAGTGATGGAACAATCTTTGCTTCATTCAGCTTATTGCTAGAGGGTCAGAGACTTTCTTGCTTCTGTAGGAGAAGTTGTGCCTGTTAGGCAGAGCAGCATATTTGCAAGCAGCTTTATTGATAAGGTGTAGCCAAGAGCCTGGGGTGCTGGAGAGATTCCTTGGCTTGTAGTGGTGTGGCATGGCGAGCTGGTTTGAAGGGAATTGCTGGGACTAAACAGGTGGTGGTGGTTGGTTGATTGCAGATATTCCAGTCACAAAGTTGAGAATTTATTTTTTCTTTTGCTGTTTAGGGGTTCCCTTCTCATCCCCACCTTTTCCAGCCAGCGCACTGCATTTCCGCCTTTTTCCCTGCCAGTTCACATGCACTCAATATCCTTGTCCTGCTCCTTCCTGCAGCTCCTCCAGTTTTTGTCTTGCCCTGCTTTCTTTGTAGTGCCTCCAGATTGTTCTGTAGTGCCTCCAGATTTTTCTGTACTGCAAATGAAACTCTGCCCCTCTGAAGAGCAGAAGGGAGCAGTCCCCCTGCCTGTGATACCAGGGAATCTAGGGTGATTGAATGTGGCTCTCCTGCTTTTCTGATTTTTCCCAGCAACAATAGATATGGCCTATTCAATGCCAAAAATATCTTCTGGGATGACTGGATACGCCTGCCATAAGTCACCCTACTGCAGTGTGGTGTGGGAGCTTGTACTGGTACTACATGTTTCGGGGCTAAAACACCTCTTTTTAGCTTCATTGATACCTCATCTACAAAAATGTGTGCAGTACCACAAACAAAGGTTAGACCTGCTGGTGGGACCATTTGCTGATGAAGTTTATTATCATGTCCAGAATGAAATAGGGCGCTGTTGTGCTGATCATTGTGCAGACGGTTTATTGGTTTGAAATCTTCAGTTCAGACTTGGCCTACAAAGTGCTCTTTTCTCCACTCCTGCACGGGGTTGAAGGCACTAGGGTAACATTTTTATTGACCTACCCAGCTGTAGCTTAATTAAGTTTTAAAAGTGGGCTTACTTTAAATTCTATGACTGAATATAGATGAAGCCCCTTGAAAAAAAATTTTGTGAATGAGTAAAATATTATTTCCTATTGATTTCCTTTTTGATTTCCTAGTTTTTGCAGATCGTATCTCTTTAAGAATGGCTTAGATTTTTCATTCTGGATTCTGATCTATGACCCAGAATTTTATGATAATACAACTAACTGTGTACCACATGTTGGGAAGAATTGTCCCATTTCTTTTAATAGTACTGCTAGGATGAGTAAGGTGATCTGAATTTTGGATTTACTACTGCAGGTTGATACAACCTGGAAGTGTATCTTTCTAAAGTACTAAGAAATACAATGGTGATTTTAAAGGCTTTTATTACCATTTAAAATCAAATGCTGCGTTCATTTTCTGGAAAACAGAAGCTGACTTCTGATTTTAATTGGATCAGTAACATTTCCTTGCATTTTGTTATATGCATTATATAACTCTGTAGTGTTAGCTACTTTCAGTTATATAAACGAAGCAAGCACTCACAAAGCACTTCATCAGCAGTAAAACCCTAAACTGGTGATGCTGCAGAGGTGTATACTGTACATGTATTGGACTCTCAGCTTCTTTTCAGGGGAGGCCTGCTTGCTATCAAGGGTTTCTTCATTCTCTGGTTTAACAATCGTTGTAGGGACGTGTAGGGCCAAAGGATCTCTGAAGCTCATGAGAGCAAAATGTGGAACATACTAGATAAAGTCAGGTGTGAGGTATTCTTCTCCCTGATGACGTCTCTGTCGCTACCTCCATCCATCTGTCACAGAGTGAAACTGGGTTGATATTGCCAGGAGGTGCCGTGGAGTTCACGTACCCCAGGCTAGTATTTCCCATGACATTTGTTGCATGTGCTTACTTATTGGATGACTTATGAAATGTCCCCCCTCCTTGGTCACAAGAGGAGATTTTTTTTTTTAAGAGAAAATAAGCAACAAATTTCTCAGCTTTTTGAAGGCATTCAATTAAAGACACGTATCATGGTGCAAGGGGAAGATGCAATCTGGATGCCAGTAAATGCTATCAAATACACTTTGAATAGAATAATATGTGGGAATGGGAACTTTTTTTTCCTTCTGAATACAGTGTTTCTGGTTTGTTTTGACCCATTTATGCTTCTATCGAAAGGATTTCCGTTGTGTAACAAAGGTTGGGACAGGAAGCACATTGTGTTTGACTTTTGCTGAAATAAGGTATAGACTGTTGTAAAATGTTAAACCTGTACCTTTAAAGTGGGCTTTTCTCTATTGGAATTTTTTTTTTCACACTTTAGAAACTGGCTATTGGGGAAACAAAGCAAAATTTAAGGAAAAGGAGAAACTGTTTTTCTCTGTTGGTATAGTATTTAAATGCTAATAAGTTTTAGAAATAGGAGATCTTGGAGGAGGGAAAAAGAAGAGTCCCATTTTAAAAATAAAACATACTCCCTTTGCTGCATATATCAGCTTCCTACAATAGATATGGGTTGTGTCTCACCTTGCCTACATCTGAAATCCCCTCCTGAAGAGCTATGGTAACCCAAGAGATGGTAATCACCTTGCATGCTGATCTGACTTTAGCAGGCAGACATCTGCCGTGTTAGTGTCTCTTCTGTGGCTATGACATCTGTCTTTTTTCTGTATTTAAGGACAACTTTAAAAAAAAAATCATTAGCATTGGGCCATTAAAATCAATGATAGCACTGGTAGATTAAGTAACAGATAATGTAGATTAGTGATACATGAAAATCAACAGCAGTAGAAAGATTTCATCTTTAGGGTTTAATTTTTTTCTATGGCAATGGTGCTTTAGGTCTGAATTCAAAATGTGTTCTGGCATTTTGCATATATAAGCAACCTAAGTTTTAAAACAGTCGGTTTGCTTATATATGTATATGCTTATACACAGTGCAATAGTAACTACCCCTATAGATGAAAACTACATTCCTTGAGTTTTGTGACCTGTCCCAAAGTCATAGCTGTACTTACAATAGTCAAATCTTCCATGGCTGAGGACTTTTTAGTAAGTATGAGTAACTGTACTGTGCAAAGGCAAACCCTGTTATTAATTCCCTCTGATCTTAAAAGGAAATTTTCTCAATAATCTTATGAGTAGTTTTGTTATTTGATGTGTGTTAATTACATCCCAATTCCTTTTGGTTGCAATGTGAAAAGTAAATGGTGAGACATATCTTATAATGACATGTACGACTTCAGTTGTGGTGAAAGCTGGTCTGTATTTTCTAAAAGATCTTCTTTGGCAGTTATATGGGAGACTTAAGAGGATGAGTGTCGATACCATGAAGCAGAAAATATATATGGAGAAAAGTAATTGTCCATTAAAAAGTTATGTGGAAAATACTTGTAATAATTTCTGTCTATGAAGCTGGGTTCATTGTGTCGACAATACTAATCCAGGCTGTATATTGAGTAGTTTTCTTTCTGGGTGCCTTCCCTGAATAGGCCTCAAAGATAAGAAAAAATTTTGATTTTTTTGGGGTGATATTCCAGGTTAATGTTAATAATCCTTAATGCATCATAATAATTACAACACCAGTTGAGATTTACAGAGTTTTTGAGAGGGAGATGCAGTGTCTGTTTTCACCACAGTTTTTATCTTTCATGCACGCTATTTTGTGCTGACCAGCTCTCATTCCAGTGCTTAAAAAAATGTACCCCACCTAGTGTGATGAATGAATCGACTTTTAAGAACAAGAGGAAAAACACATTGTATCCATCACTGGGCAGAATCTCCTGGGAAGCTGGGAGTTCAGGAAGGATGCAAGAATGAAAACGGAAGGCCAGAGCAATCTTAAATACACTTTTTTAATCTTGAGAGGGTAACATTTAAGGTTACTTAGTGGATGGTTATCTGTGGCCAGAGGCTACTGCATTTCTGAGCAGACCACAGTGGCCATGAAATTTATTATTGGGATAGGTTGGTACTAAAGACAGAAACAAGGGTTTCAGCTTCTGTTGAGAAAGCTTTTCGCAGAGCGCATCAAGCACAAATTTATACAGCATACAGCCTAAAGCAGCTAATTGTAAACCAGCATGTTTTCATATATAATCTTTAGAGGTTTTCCAATCCGAATGATCAAATAGCTCAGGATGTTTGTAATGGATCGTGGTACTTTTCACTTGTTCTAGCATGTGGCTGAGGAACAATGTTCAGTGCCCAAGGAAAAAATGGTTTCATGTATGTGGGCCATGTAGCATGTGCTGAACCTGTATTGGCAGCCTTTTCAATGAATTAAGGGACTTAATAGGGCATGGTGGAACTTGAGCTGTTGTCTTTTTGTAAAAAGAAGGCTGTTTGGGCAATTGCAGTTTTCCTTCATGAGTGAAGAGATCTTGGGGCTGACATTCCTGAAACATTCAGAAGCTCAATCAAAGTTCAAGCATTAGACTGTGGGAGATAAATTTGCACCTTTGTCCAACATTAAACTCACTTAATATGAAAAGAAGAAAGCACTGTTTCAGTATGAAGTGCTGTGTAGTCAGGGTGATATTTAAAAAAATTAAAATAGTCTCCTGATAGGTGGATAAGGCCTGAAATGCATCACTGAAAATCTAACAAAAGCAACATTTTCTCTCCCTTCTACTATGAGAGATGTTTATGTGAAATGGCAAAATGTTTACAGAACCAAAGTAGTTAAACCAGTGTTGTTCCCTCTTCTGACATTTTTGAAGCCTTGATAAAAATCTCTTCCTCAACATTTTTGCTTAGCAGCCTGTCATTACTTTTTGGAAGTTCTGTCACACTGCCGTAACACTGAAAACATACTTCATTTTCAGGCTGACACACTTGTATAATTTACTCTGGTTTGTATTAAAACTACTGCCTTAATCACATTAAAAAGAGATGAATTACAATGTTTAGAATTTGTAGATTATCCTTCATTAGAAAAGAAATTTAAAAATTGAACGCATCCCAT